>NW_028261388.1:4733047-4735547 GCF_051295495.1 Thamnophis sirtalis | reverse complement strand
TTCACAGCAGTACAGTAGAAGCCATTTGAAGGCACAACAGGCTGTATCTTAACAGAACGCACACCCTGAGGGGTTTTAGTGGTGTCTTACCTCCACAGTATTTGTTTCCAGAGAGTAAGTCATCTGCGTATCAAGTTTGGTTGAAATTGCTCCAGGCATTCCAGAGTTATGCTGGAACACACACACTCGGAGCCATAGATAGATAGATAGATGGATGGATGGATGGATGGATGCATGGATGCATGGATGGATGGATGGATGGATGGATGGATGGATGGATGGGATGGGATGGGATGGAGGAGGGAGGGAGGGAGGGAGGAAGGAAGAAAGGAAGAAAGAAAGAAAGAAAGAAAGAAAGAAAGAAAGAAAGAAAGAAAGAAAGAAAGAAGATTTTCCTTGGGGCAGTGCTGGGTCTGGGTTTTTCTGCTCCAAGCCTTTTCTGCAAAGGAATTCAGTTCCAGGCTGAGGCAGCTTATTCTTGAGTAAGGATACTTCCTTTATTATTTTTTACCAACAACTCAAGGCTGTGAATATGCCTAATATTCCTTCCTCCTCCTATTTTCCCCATAACAACAACTGTGAGGTGGGTTGGCCCGAGAGAGAGAGGGGGGCTGGCTCAAAGTCACCCATCCGGTTTTCATGCCTAAGGCGGGACTAGAACTCACTGTCTCCTTTCTAGCTTAGTGCCTTAACCACTAGACCAAACTGCCTCTGTGGGGACTAGAAGTCTTTTGATGATTAGTTCGAAGTCACCCGGTCAGCTTTCAGGCCTAAGGTGGGACTATAATTCACTGTCTCCTGGTGATTGGCCCAAAGTCACCTGTCAGCTTTCATGCTGAAGGTGGGACTAGAACTCACCGTCTCCTGGTGATTGGCCCAAAGTCCCCCAGCTGGCTTTCATTCTAAGGCGGGACTAGAACTCACCTTCTCCTGGTGATTGGCCCAAATTCACCCAGCTGGCTTTCATGCATAATGCAGGACTAGAACTCACCGTCTCCTGGTGATTGGCCCAAAGTCCCCCAGCTGGCTTTCATGCCTAAGGCAGGACTAGAACTCACTGTCTCCAGGTGATTGGCCCAAAGTCCCCCAGCTGGCTTTCATGCTTAAGGCGGGACTAGAACTCACCGTCTCCTGGTGATTGGCCCAAAGTCCCCCAGCTGGCTTTCCTGCCTAAGGCGGGACTAGAACTCACCATCTCCTGGTGATTGGCCCAGAGTCACCCAGCTGGCTTTCATGCTTAAGGCGGGACTAGAACTCACCGTCTCCTGGTGATTGGCCCAAAGTCACCCAGCTGGCTTTCATGCTTAAGGCGGGACTAGAACTCACCGTCTCCTGGTGATTGGCCCAGAGTCCCCCAGCTGGCTTTCATGCTTAAGGCGGGACTAGAACTCACCGTCTCCTGGTGATTGGCCCAGAGTCACCCAGCTGGCTTTCATGCTTAAGGCGGGACTAGAACTCACCGTCTCCTGGTGATTGGCCCAAAGTCCCCCAGCTGGCTTTCATGCTTAAGGCGGGACTAGAACTCACCGTCTCCTGGTGATTGGCCCAAAGTCCCCCAGCTGGCTTTCCTGCCTAAGGCGGGACTAGAACTCACCGTCCCCTTTCTAGCTTAGTGCCTTAACCACTAGACCAAACTGCCTGTGTATGTTCTATATACTCTGTATATATTCTCCCCTTTTTAGGCCTTCCCTCTGAAATACAAAGTCCATCACTCTCTGGAATATCTCCGGGAGCTGCCTCACTTCCGCTGCAGAACCAACGTTCTGGGTGCCCTGTTGAGGATCCGCAGCGAAGCCACCGCAGCGATCCACTCCTATTTCAAGGTAATTCCGGTCTTGGGAACTGTCTGCCACAGGATCTATGCCCGTCGGGTCAGAAAGCAGCCAGTTCATTGATAGAAGTGGCTGCGAACCGGGAGACCCATATACAGGCATAGTCCTCGACTTATGACCCCAATTGTGCCTAAGAGTCTCCTGGTGATTGGCCCAAGTCATCCAGCTGGCTTTCATACCTAAGGCAAGACTAGAACTCACCGTCTCCTGGTTTCTAGCCTGGTGTCTTAACCGCTACACCAAACGGGCTGTTAGAAATAATGGTGCAGTATCATTGTTGGGCTCCTACGGACAATAGTTGGGAGTTCTTCAGAAGGTTGGAACGGTCTTAAAATAAATTAACCCAGTTGTGAATTAAAAGAATATTCAGACATTCGACCACCAGAGGGCAGCACTTGCACACCTTCAAGCTCTCCCTGGAAAAAATAGTTTTATCGCCTTCATGCTGTGCGCTTGCTCTCTCGGAGGGCATCAAAAGCCAAACCAGCTTTATTTTCTCCTTGGACGACCTTGTAAAGGAATCCAGAATAGCAAAGTCCAGGTCAAGCAGGGATTTGAACCCCAAATCTCACCTCAGATAGATGACTTCTAGTTTAATGAAAAGAAGGACTGGTTTGGGGACGGGAAGGGACATGATAAGACCGTTCCAATATTTGAGGGGCTCCTAC
>NW_028261388.1:4676396-4732847 GCF_051295495.1 Thamnophis sirtalis | reverse complement strand
GAAACCCTATACCATTTCAGGCAAATGGCTATCCAACATCATCTTAAAGACTTCCAGTGTTGGGGCATTCACAACTTCTGGTTGCAAGCTGTTCCACTGATTAATTGTCCTCTCTGTTAGGAAGTTTCTCCTTAGTTTTAGGTTGCTTCTCTCCTTGTTTAGTTTCCATCCATTCCTTCTTCTCTTGCCTCCGGGTGCTTTGGAGAAGAGGTTGACCCCCTCTTCTTTGGGGCAGCTCCTCAGATATTGGAAAACTGCTATCATGTCACACACACACACACCCAATCCTTCTTGTCCTGCCTTAAGGTGCTTTGGAGAATAAAAGCACAGAATAAAAGAATAACAGAGTTGGAAGGGACCTTGGAGGTCTTCTAGTCCAACCCCTGTTCAAGCAGGAAACCATCTGCCATTTCAGACAAATGGCTATCCAACATCTTCTTAAAGACTTCCGTTGTTGGGGCATTCACAACTTCTGGAGGCTACTTCTATTCCACTGATCAATTGTTCTAACTGTCAGGAAATTCCTCCTCAGTTCTAAGTTGCTTCTCTCCTTGATTAGTTTCCACCCATTGCTTCTTGTCCTACCCTCAAGGTGCGTTGGAGAATAGCTTGACTCCCCCTTCTTTGTGGCAGCCCCTGAGATATTGGAAGACTGCTATCATGTCTCCCCTAGTCCTTCTTTTCATTAAATTAGCCATGCCCAGTTCCTGCAACCGTTCTTCATATTACAGATTAACAGAGTTGGAAGGGACCTTGGAGGTCTTCTAGTCCAACCCCCTGCCTAGGCAGGAAACCCTATACCATTTCAGACAAATGGCTATCCAACATCTTCTTAAAGACTTCCATCGTTGGGGCATTCACAACTTCTGGAGGCAACTTCTGTTCCACTGATTAATTGTTCTGACTGTCAGGAAATTTCTCCTCAGTTCTAAGTTGCTTCTCTCCTTGATTAGTTTCCACCCATTGCTTCTTGTCCTAACCTCTAGGTGCGTTGGGGAATAGTTTGACTCCCTCTTCTTTGGGGCAACCCCTGAGATATTGGAAGACTGCTATCATGTCTCCCCTCGTCCTTCTTTTCATTAAATTAGCCATGCCCAGTTCCTGCAACCGTTCTTCATATTACAGATTAACAGAGTTGGAAGGGACCTTGGAGGTCTTCTAGTCCAACCCCCTGCCTAGGCAGGAAACCCTATACCGTTTCAGACAAATGGCTATCCAACATCTTCTTAAAGACTTCCATCGTTGGGGCATTCACAACTTCTGGAGGCAACTTCTGTTCCGCTGATTAATTGTTCTGACTGTCAGGAAATTTCTCCTCAGTTCTAAGTTGCTTCTCTCCTTGATTAGTTTCCACCCATCGCTTCTTGTCCTGCCTCAGGTGCTTCGGAGAATAGGCTGACCCCCTCCTCTTCTTTGGGGCAACTATCGGGATACTGTTGTCATGTCCACTCATGTCACTTGCTTAAAACTTTTGCTAGGACCACAAGAAAAATGCAAGTTATCTGGCTAATTGGACAGTCATAAATCAAGGACCACCTGCATGTGATCATTTCCATCTTCAGGTGCGTCTCAACATGAGTGCAGGTTAGCTAGCAGGCAGCAGCTCAATCTGTTTTGTGTTGTTTTACCCACTGCAGGGCATTTACGAAAGTGTTCACTTTTGGGCCCACCTTCCGAGCGGACAATTCTCAAACCCGCCGACACCTGGCTGAGTTTTATATGGTGGAAGCCGAACTATTTTTCCTGGACACGCTTCAGGAGATCATGCAGGTAAGATTTCCTGGGAGAGAAACCATAAATAGAAGCTTTTTGTAGGTTGTTGTGAGGGTTGCAGGTTTTGTGCGTTGAGTTTTTCAGTTTTTCCTAGTTGTGTAGGAAAGAGCAGGGAGCTTTCTGGAAGCCGAAGAACGCTTAAGAATTTTTATTTTTATTTTTTTTAAACTTTTTATTTCGTTTAGGCAAACTTCACATCTTTGCAACACATTACACTTCTTTTACATACCTGTTGTGAATCTTTTATCTGTACATGTAAGTCTTGTATAACTGTAATTTATTTATTTATTTATGTGTGTGTGTGTGTGTGTGTAATTTATATGTATGTATGTATGTATGTATGTTTTCTGAGGTGTTCGCGGGTGTTTGTATGTAGGTCTTTGGTTATTCGGGTTTTGTCCCGCGTAAAATTGGAAGTGTCTTGGCGACATTTCGACGAAGTCTCATCGAAGTTTCATCAAAACGTCGCCAAGACACTTCCAATTTTACGCGGGAGAAAACCCGAATAACCAAAGACATGTATGTATACATACATACATACATACATACATACATACATACATATGTTATATTTGTGCTGATAAATAAATAAAGGAAGACTTTATCAGCACAAATATAACAAATGTAACAAAAAGGCAACAGTAAAAAATATTGGGTTTCTGTCTGGATGGTCTCTTGTGACGAGCCGAAGGACAGAGAGTGGAAGTGTGATCTTCCTCCCATATTTGGGCATACCAGGGGTTGTGACTTTAAATATATACCTTTCACCCTGGCCTAGCTGATAAGGAGTCGAGCTCTGTAGCTCAATGGTTAACACATCTGCCTAAGAGGCAATAGAGCACAGGTTCGATTCCCAGCAAGGGTATGGCTAGCTGATGAGAGCTAAATAGCTTGAAATAGATCTATACTAGTCTCCCTTTATTTATTTATCAGCACAAATATAACAAATGTAACAAAAAGGCAACAGTAAAAAAATATTGGGTTTCTGTCTGGATGGTCTCTTGTGACGAGCCGAAGGACAGAGAATGGAAGTAGTGATCTTCCTCCCATATTTGGGCATACCAGGGGTTGTAAAATCTAAATAGATACATATACATATACATACATACATACATATATATATGCATTTATATTATTTCATACATCTTTTTTCTTCACTCTATATATAACATTCTATATATTCTATGTATAACAACCTTTATTTGAATCGTTTTGCATCCCTTTCCTATTATTTATTTGCTACAGTCTATTTTGTATTTCTTTTAATCGTTTTCTGTTTTGTAGTTGTTTATTAATTTGCTGATCTTTTCTTTCTTTTTTGCTTTCCTGCTTCCCCCCCCCCCACACACACACACACTCTCCCCTTTCCTTTAGTCAATTATACCATAAATCCCATACGGAGTTAATATTCAGATTTTTCTTTCTTTCTTTTAATTCTTTCGTGAAGCTATCTTATCTCTGCACATTCCTTTTTTTTCTCTTAAGAATTTTTAAAGGCCCACTTGAAATTGGGGTCTGAAATGGGAGCTAAAATATTTCAGGGTTTCATCAGGTTTTGTATACAATCTTGAGGTCTCTCGTCATTTTCTTGTTTTGGGGTTTTATATTTCAGGACTTCTATATTTCCCATTTGAGAATCGTGACTTACAATCGAGACCAGATTTTTGGTCGCTAAATGAGCTCGTTGTTAAGCGAGCCGGGCCCGATTTTATGACCTCTTTCATTTATTAATTCATTTGGGAACTTCATATAGCTGGGACACCAGCGCACACCAGCGACGGGGCAAGCAAAGTTACAACGGCGCTGACTTATGACCGTTATTCACACGTAACGACCGTTATAGCGTCTCCACGGTCACATGATGCCAATTCAAATGCTTGGCAACTGGCATGTACTTCTGCCTGTTGCAGTGTCCTGGAGGGGTGGGGGGGGGTCACGTGATCCCCTTTTGCAACCTTCTGACAAGCAGAGTCGACGGGGAAACCGGGATAAGATAGGCGTCTCTCTTCGCTGGAAAAATAAAAGGGGTTTTTACAATTTTTTTTTAAAAAAAGGGTTTCCTGGAATTAATTTCAGCAGAGATGAATGGAAATATTTGCCTGCTTTGGTTGACTGTGTAGTTTTGCTTACGGTGGAAGTTTGTGGAATGGAAAGTTCCTCTTTCGAGGAAACGGAAGCATTATTTCTGGCCAGAAGTTCACCATCCCGTTCTCACACGGTGCAGCCCTCTCTCCCCTCCCCTCTCTCTCTTTCTTCTCTCCCTCTACCCATCCCTCTCCCCCATTTCTCTCCCTCTACCCTCCTCTCTCTTTCTTTTTTCCCTCTACCCCATCCCTCTCTCTCCCTCTCTCCACCTCTCTTTCTCTCTCTCCCTCTACCCATCCATCTCTCCCCCATTTCTCTCCCTCTATCCTCCTCTCTCTTCTCACCCACCTTCTACCCATCCCTCTCTCTCCCTCTCTCCACCTCTCTTTCTCTCTCTCTCCTCTACCCATCCATCTCCCCCATTTCTCTCCCTCTATCCTCCTCTCTCTTTCTCACCCTCCTTCTACCCATCTCTCTCTCTCCCTCTCTCCACTTCTCTTCATACCCATCCACTCCTCTACCCATCCATCTCTCCCCCATTCTCTCCCTCTATTCTCTCTTTCTCCCCCCTACATCCATTCTCCTCTCCACCTCTCTTCTCTCTCTCCCTCTACCCATCCATCTCCCCCATTTCTCCCTCCTCTCTCTTCCTCACCCACCTTCTACCCATCCCTCTCTCTCCCTCTCTCCACCTCTCTTTCTCTCTCTCCCTCTACCCATCCATCTCTCCCCTTCTCTCCCTCATCCTCCTCCTCTTTCTCACCCTCCTTCTACCCATCTCTCTCTCTCCCTCTCTCCACCTCTTTCTCTCTCTCCCTCTACCCATCCATCTCTCCCCCATTTCTCTCCCTCTATCCTCCTCTCTCTTCCTCACCCACCTTCTACCCATCCCTCTCTCTCCCTTTCCCCACTTCTCTTTCTCTCTCTCCTCTACCCATCCATCTCTCCCCCATTTCTCTCCCTCTATCCTCCCTCCTCTTTCTCACCCACCTTCTACCCATCCCTCTCTCCCTTTCCCCACTTCTCTTTCTCTCTCTCCCTCTACCCATCCATCTCTCCCCATTTCTCTCCCTCTATCCTCCTCTCTCTTCCTCTCCCTCCTTCTACCCATCCATCTCTCTCCCTCTCTCCACCTCTCTTTCTCTCTCTCCCTCTACCCATCCATCTCTCCCCCATTTCTCTCCCTCTATCCTCCTCTCTCTCACCCACCTTCTACCCATCCCTCTCTCTCCCTCTCTCCACATCTCTTTCTCTCTCTCCCTCTACCCATCCATCTCTCCCCCATTTCTCTCCCTCTATCCTCCTCTCTCTTTCTCACCCACCTTCTACCCATCCCTCTCTCCCCCTCTCTCCACCTTTCTTTCTCTCTCTCCCTCTACCCATCCATCTCTCCCCCATTTCTCTCCCTCTACCCTCCTCTCTCTTTCTTTTTTTCCCTCTACCCATCCCTCTCTCTCCCTCTCTCCACCTCTCTTTCTCTCTCTCCCTCTACCCATCCATCTCTCCCCCATTTCTCTCCCTCTATCCTCCTCTCTCTTCCTCACCCTCCTTCTACCCATCCATCTCTCCCCCATTTCTCTCCCTCTACCCTCCTCTCTCTTTCTCTCCCTGTACCCATCCCCCTCTCCCGTTTCTCTCCCTCTACCATCCTCTTCTCTCTCCCTCTATCCATCCCTCTCTCTCCCCCTTTCTCTTTCTCTCTTCCTCTCCCCCACTCTTTCCTTCTCCCTCTCCCCTCGCGCTCTCTTTCTGTCTCTCCCCTCCCCTCTCTGTCGTTTTGGAAATGGAAAAGTGTGACATGTTTACATCTCCCAGCTCTGAGGCCCAGTAGAGGAATACTGGAAAAAGTCATTTATGACCATTTTTCACACTTACGACCATCACACCATCCCCGGGGGTCACGTGATCAAAACTAAAAACTCTTGGCAACTGGCAGGTCCTTATGCCGGTTGCAGTGTCCTGAGGTCACGTGATCCCCTTTTACGACCTGATTGACAAAATCAACGAGGAAGCCCAATTCACTTAACAACCATGTAACTTAACCGCTGTTCTTATTCACTTAACAACTGTGGCAGGAAAGGTTGCAAAACTGGGGCAAAATCCACTTGACAGCTGCCTCATTTAGCAACGTAAATTTGGGACTCCGTTGTAGTCGTAAATTGAGGACTACCTGGATTGAGGCTGTGGTCTAGCATTTCTACGGGCACTAAATTGGGGAAAATTGCTTGAGAGCAGTTGAGGATATAAACCTGCTTGCAATTGATTTATTACTTATTTATTTATAAAAAGGATGTCTACAGGCAGCCCTTGAACTTACTGCAGTTCGTTTAGCGACCGTTTGAAGTTATAACCACCCTGAAAAATGTGACATACAACCGTCATTTACATCCTTGCCCGCATTCCCACAGTGAACGTGCTCAAAATTCAGAGGCTTGGCCATTGGCTCACATTTACGACGGCTGCGCTGATCCCCTTTTTGCGACCTTCCGACAAGATTCACTTAACAACCCTGTCACTCGTTTAACAACCTGGATCGATTTACAAAAAGTGGCAAGAAAAGTCTTTTAAAAAGGGGAACAGAGCTCACGTCACACCTTTCTCACTTTGCAACATAAATTCTGGGCTCGGTTGAGGTCATAAGTCAAGGACTACCTCTACCTGGGGGTTATCCTCTTGTCTGGAACAGGAAATATTCTTACTTCTTTCTCTTTTTAACCTGATTTTCCACTCCTTTTTCCTCAGGTTATTGAAGATCTTTTCAAAACTGTGACAGACCAAATTCTCTCCAACTGCCCTCAAGATGCGGCCCTTTTTCATAAACGCATCGCCCCTGGCCATGAGGTAAATATTTTCTAATATATCTATCTAGGCAATATACTTTTATTTTTTTAAGAGTTTTATTATTTTTTAATGACAAAAATAAACATTATTCCATCTTTCCTTACGCAGGTTGTCAAACATCTCTGGGCAACATCGTTCTTCTTTTTGCCACAACTTTCATGTTCTAATTAACATTATTTCCCTAAGTTTGGTATTATAATATCTTAAGCATTTAAACTTTATAAAACTCTCCATTTTTCTTCTTACTATCTTCTAGTAATAATATATCAACATTAAACATCATTATTCTTTTTTTTTTAATAAATAAGATTTTATTGGTAAAACGAAAATACAACATCCATAACTTGTAAAAAACAATACAACTACATTTCGAGATATTCCCATACTATCAAATCATATAAACATCAAAGGTTAGGTATCTTATTCCTTCCCTCCCTCTTCTCTTCCCTCATTTCTTCTTTTCCATACCCTTTTCTTCCTCCCCCCCTTACTTCCTTCTCCCCTGCCTTCCCTCCTTTCTTTTCTCCTTTCCTCCTTTCCTTCCCCTCCTTTCCCTCCCTCGATCCCCCCTCCTTCTCACATACCTTCCCTCCTTCCCTTCTTCCCAAACATCATTATTCTTATCATACACATGCTAACCATTTTATATCTTTATCTAAGTCTACTTATTTTTTCGTTTTCTTCATTTCCAAACTCCTTTATTTTT
The DNA here is from genome assembly GCF_051295495.1 of Thamnophis sirtalis. Classification (NCBI taxonomy): domain Eukaryota; kingdom Metazoa; phylum Chordata; class Lepidosauria; order Squamata; family Natricidae; genus Thamnophis; species Thamnophis sirtalis. Next base: position 4,725,442 of record NW_028261388.1, on the reverse strand, counting down.
CCAACCATTGGTAAAATACTTCACCAAATCATATAATATTCAGTTTGCTCTTTTGCCTTAATTGCTAATGTTACTCTTTTCATTTCTGCACATTCTAATCTTTTCCTTGCCTTTTTCATCCATAGGAATCTCTACACTTTTCCAATGTGGTGCATATACAATTCTAGCTGCAGTTAATACATGCATGATTTAATATAAGTTCTCTTTATTATAAATTTCAGGTAGAATTCCCAGCAGAGATGTTTTGGGCTTCAGCTTAATACGTTGTTGTATCACCTCTTCCAACCATGTCTTAATTTTTGTCCAACTTTTTTTTGCCTCTCCACATATCCACCACATATGATAATAGGATCCAAGGATTTTTATGGCACTACCAACATTTAGCTGAGTTATCTTGAAACATGCTTTATTAGTTCAATCCACATTTGAAATGGTTCCGCTGGACTTATCTTGATCCTTTCACTTTTTGAATTTTGCAAAGTTTTTTCTCCAACTTTTCTCGTGGTTTTTTCCCTCCTCAAATTTCTCAATTTCTCCCGAAACTGAAAATTGTTGGCTTTCAATTTGATCCCTTTGTGCAACCCTCACTGTTGTCTTGACTGTTTCCCCAAAATGCTTTTGTTTCGAAACCTAAGCTATTTCTGACGTTAACGGTCCATTAATTTTCCTTTCTCTTTCCTCTTTAGTCCAAATTAGAAAAAATGCTGAAGAACCCATTCATAATGTAAGTTTGTTGGGGGAGGCGGGTGTTTTGTTGTTGTTGCTTAACTTACAAGCGTAATTTGTGAGTAATTTGTGGCTTGAAATTCCTTGGTATGTAATAATTTTGACTCATTTTGTGGGGGGGGGAAATGAATTGGATTTGGATTTGGATAAGATTTGGATTGGAGACCACCAGAAAAAGCATAGAATGCGGATCAAAGCATTAAAGTTGCAGATCAGAAAATTAATTGCTCGAGCCCAGGGGATCTCCAAAGCTGGATGGGGAATTGTGGGAGTTGAAGTCCACAAGTCTTAAAAGTTGCCAAGTTTGGAGAATCTTGCTCAAGAATCTAAAGTTCTTTTTTTAAAATAAGTTTTATTTGTACATTTTTCTTTAACATACACGAGTGCTTAATAAACAGTGTAATGTCTGGGACAATTTATCTACACATAATATCAATAATAATAACAATCTTTACTTGTATATAGTAAACCAACTCCAACTCCTAATTTCTACCTCTGCTGTCTAACCATTTGTAAAACAAATCCCATCTTAAATAGTATTCTGTATCCTCTTTATCTTTAAGGTTAGCCTATCCATTTCTGCAGTCTAATATTTTAAGTTAACTACAGTATTAAATTGAGAGAAAGTACCGCAGAATTTAAGGGGACTTAGAACATTTGTGGCAACGTAACGATTCTGAGCAGATGGCGTGTTTAACTCCCACCCCTGGTCTTCTCCTACAATACCAACAATTTTGTTTAGATTTAGGGTACAAATCTTTAAAATAATTGACAATCCTGTTTTGTTTTGTTTTAAGAATGCCTTATACTGAAGCCATTGAAATTTTGGAGAGAGCTGGGCAAGAATTCACTTACAAACCAGCCGTGAGTATTTTTCGGAAACTTTTGATGGGGGGTGGTGGTGGTAAAACTCAGGTATTTAGTAGGCTGACGGAAAAGTATGAGAGCAATAAGAACTTATATCTCAAACGCTCAGGGGGGCGGGTTTCTCCTTTTTTATCAATGGGGGAGCCAGATTCATTTAACAACCGTGCACCTAAATTAATGGCAGTGTTTCACTTAACAACTATGGCAACAGAAAGGTTGTAAAATGGGGCAGAATTCAGTTAACGAATCTCTCGCTTAGCAGCAGAAATTTTGGCCTCAATTGTGGTCATACATCGAGGACTACCGTATCAGGGATTTTCAATTAGAGTGGGAAGGATGTGTGTTTTTATTTTTATAGTTATAATGCATACACTGAAGATGGCATTTAATTTCGTTGCACGAGGTACACTGACAATAAACTACTACTACATACAACTCTTACAAGGGTTTGCATTCCTATGGTGATGCTCGCCTTCTGAATGGGACCTCTCTTTATTTATTATGTGCAGCCAACAGTTATTTTTTACTATCGGTCTAATTATATAACCGTATCTATTTATTTCTACGTTGCTGGAACAAAATAAAACAACATTCCACATCTTACGCAGAATACGACGGAACAATTTTAAACATCCCCGATAAGCCAAAACTGTCGAAGTAAAACACCGTGAAAGTAGTAACGAGCCTAAAACCGCAAGGTCAAAACAATAACAGTGAACATCAAAGATGTTTCCTAACATCGAGGAAAGGCTTCCCAAAACAACTGTCCCTTCGTCAACAGTTTCAGAAATGTCAACAGGGAGGAGACCAGCCTAAATCTCCAGGACGCTGTTTGATAGTAAATTGGCCAAAAATTTACTATCGCAGTTGCATTAAGAGAGGGATAGTGTTCTGATCCAGTTTTAGCAGGCAAAAGAAACAGACTCCTTGTCCCAAAAAACCCTCTTTATTTATCTCCTGTGAATTAATTATTATTTATTTGTCTTGTATGCTGCCCACTCCCGGAGGACTCCGGGTGGCTCACAAAAGACAAGGGAAAGGGGGGAACGAGACAAAGACAACATATTAAAAACAAAACCAACATTCACAATTTCTATGGAGGTAGGTGCTTCTCAGCTCCCCCAGCCTGCTGGAACAGCCAGGACTTGGTGGCTTTGCGGAAGGCCGGGAGGGTAGTAAGGGTCCGGATCTCAACAGGGAGCTCGTTCTAGAGGGCCGGAGCTGCAACAGAGAAGGCTCTCCCCCGGGGAGTCGTCAGCCGACATTGGCTGGCAGATGGAATCCGGAGGAGACCCAACCTGTGCGATCTAATTGGTCTGAGAGAGGTAATCGGCAGGAGGCGGTCTCTCAGGTACCCAGGTCCGATAAAAGATAATGGCATTCACCCACCGAAAAGTCCAGGCAATAGTCCATCGAAAAGTTAACTGCGAGGCCGTGAGCTTCCAGTTGCAAAGCTGTAAATTAAGTTCTGGCAAGCAGTCTCTGCGACACAAAACACAATGAGCGAAATCGTCAGAAATACGAACTGTTGTCTCCTACGATCACCACTCTCCTCCTATTTTGTGTTTTACAATCTTAGCAATTTTACTCTGTGCGGACGTCCACTCCCAGAATTCCTCGGTCAGCTTGCTGGCTAGGGAATTCTGGGAGTTGACGTCCCCACAGCTTTTAACATTTCCAAGGTTCATAAACGCTGATTTTGGAGATCAGAATGCAAGTCGGTAACCGGATCATCACGGCAATCTTGAGAAAGTAGGAACCGTAGTCATTCACGATGCTTTCAAGTAGCTTGCAAACCTAAAGCGACACGCGATTATCATGGTTTGCTTATCCTACAACCTGGATTTTTTCCCCCCTCTTTCCTTAGTGGGGGCAGGATCTCCAGAGCGAACACGAGAAATACCTGGTGCAACACTGCGGCGATATTCCCGTTTTCGTGTACGACTATCCCTACGACCTTAAGCCGTTCTACATGCGAGACAACGAAGATGGACCTCGTAGGACTGTGAGAACGTTATTCATTAAAACACTTTCCTCTTGGGTTGGGTACCCATTTCCTCTTGGGTTGGGTTCTTGTTACCCTCTTTAAACTTTTTTGAAATGAAATAAATTCGCTTCTCGGGTGGAATTGGTTGGTTGTGCAAGCTTTTACGTTGTATTTAAGGTAACGGTTCCCCCCGCACATATCTGCTAGTCGTTCCCGACTCTAGGGGGCGGTGCTCGTCTCTGTTTCAAAAGCTGAAGAGCCAGCGCTGTCCGAAGACGTTGGGGGCGTGACAGTCCTGGGTCCCTGCTGGTTCCAGTGACTCAGGCCGCCAAACCGGCCCGAACCGGTGGGAACTGATGCAAATGTAAGTAGATGAATAGGTACCACTTCGGTGGGAAGGTCACAGCATCTCAGTGTATAGTCATGCTGGCCACATGACCACGGAAGTGTCTTTGGACAATGCTGGCCCCTTCGGCCAAGAAATGGAGATGAGTGCTGCCCCCTAGAGTCAGACATGACCGGAGAGGACAAACGTTTACCTTTAACCATTCCGGACTACGTGGTGATTGTGTACCTTCACACAGAGAAAGATTCCGGACAAACCTTTGACTTTCTGTTCCCTAAAAGGTAGCAGCGGTTGATCTACTGGTCCCAGAAGTTGGAGAACTTTTCGGTGGAAGTTTGAGAGAAGATCGTGTGGATTTTCTGCAATCTCGCTTACGGAGGTAGTGTGGTTTTCTCTGCCTGGTTTGTTGGGGAAGGGGTTGGGTACCGCTTAATGAAAAATTAATAGGATGAGTGTTGCGGTGGCCTAGAGGTGGAGCTCTTGCCTCACAATCAGGACATTGTGAGTTCGATCCCAGGTAGAGGCAGATATTTCTCTCTCGGGGTGCACTGGGAATATCTCTGTTGAAACAATCTCCGTGTTCTGACCGAGGCTTCCTGAGAGCCTGAAGCAAACTCCTTGTCCCGACAAAAAACCCTTTTATTAATTGAATTCTGCTCATTCACATCCAGCAAAGTCTTTCAAGGGAGGATTTACAGTCACAGACCTTATCTGGCTTGGAGAGCTGCCAGGCCAAGATCTGCAAAACATGGCAAGGAGTCTCGGAGACTCACGAACCAATTAAGTGAACTGGGTACTTGAGAGACCGCCTGCTGCCACTAGACCGATTAGATCCCACAGATTAGGCCTCCTCCGAATTCCATTCGCCGGCCAGTGTCGACTGGCGACTACCCGGAGGAGAGCCTTCTCTATGGCTGCTCCGACCCTTTGGAACGAACTCCCCGTGGAGATTCGAACCCTCACCACCCTCCAGGCCTTCCGCAAAGCCCTTAAAACCTGGCTGTTCCGACAGGCCTGGGGCTAAAGAGCTGTTGCCCCCGTCTCGAATGGTATGACTGTTGTGTGTTTTTAAATTATGTATTGTCATGTTTGTTTTTTTATTTTTTGTCTGTACCCCCCCACCCCTTCCCAGATTTGATTTGTCAGCCGCCCTGAGTCCCCTTCGGGGGAAAAGGGCAGCATATAAATATAATAAATGAAATGAATGAAATGAAATGATCGTCTCCTGCAAACTCCACTCCCCTGTCGCAGTGGTTAAATGCAGCACTGCAGGCTACTTCAGCTGACTGCAGTTCTGCAGTTCGGCTGTTCAAATCTCACCGGCTCAGGGTTGACTCAGCCTTCCATCCTGCCGAGGTGGGTAAAATGAGGACCCGGATTGTTGTTGGGGGCAATATGCTGACTCTGTAAACCGCTCAGAGAGGGCTGAAAGCCCTATGAAGCGGTATATAAGTCTAACTGCTATTGCTATTGACCCACCCGTCCGCTCATGTTCTTTACCGGTTTTTGAAGCAAACAGGCCAATTGCCACCAAAACGGGCCAATTGTTCGACCTCTGCCGAGCAGTTTGGTGTCGCAGAGCTGTGGCGTATGCGTGTGCGGTGCGCGTGCCGAGACTTGGATGCCCAGCCCCGTGCGCAGCACACCGGTTTGCCACGGGATGCGGAACCCACCACTGTCCAATTGCTCACCGTTTCCCAGTCGATTCCATAATTAACATGGTTTGTCCTCCCTCCCCCTGAACTGTGAGCCGCCCTGAGTCCCCCCAGGGAAAAGGGCGGCATACAAATAAAATATCTATCTATCTATCTATCTATCTATCTATCTATCTATCTATCTATCTATCTATCATCGTGTCTGTCCACATGTTACAAAATTAAAAGCAGTTGTCATTGTGACTTCTGGATTGCTAATTGCTGGTTCTCTTCTGGGGTGGTTTTTCAGCTTTTCTGTCCAACTGTGGCTCACTCGCATCGTGACTTCTGCAAAAGCGCTCCACGCCCAGCATCAAATGGATTCCACTGGATTCCAGAAAGCACTTAGGGATTTCCCCCCCAGCAGTTTTGGCAGGCGGCTCCATCTCGTAATGATCAGATACTGCCCCTTCTGAGAAACCGAAGGGAAGGTGTGGTTGCCTCTCACAGCCTCCTCCTGTGAGGCTGTTGCATACTTTCGCCTTTTCTTACTATTATTATTATTATCTCTTAATAGTTTTGCTAGCAGTTTTTGCATTCTCCTCTCCAATTTATCTCTGCAATTCTCTATCATCTTAAACCTGGTCGCTAAAAGTCAACACTAACTTGACAGCAGATAAGCAACCAATTTGTGCTTAGGCCAAGTCCTGCTGTTTTTTTTTTTAATCATGTTTTTTATTGAGCTTTTTCAGAACACAAAATATAACAAAAATAAAGATGAAGAAAGAAGGGAAGGGAAGAGAAGAATAGAATAGAATAGAATTCTTTATTAGCCAAGTGTGATTGGACACACGAGGAATTTGTCTTTGCTGCATTTGCTCTCGGTGTACATAAAAGAAAAGATACATTCGCCACGAATTATAAGGTACAAGACTCAGTGATAGTCATAGGGTACAAATAAGCAATCAGGAAATAATCAATGTCAATATAAATCGTAAGGATACAAGCAGCAAAGTTACATGTAAGCCAGACGGAGAATTCTAGTCCCGCCTTAGGCATGCAAGCCAGTTGGATGACTTTGGGCCAATCACCAGGAGACGGAGAATTCTAGTCCCGCCTTAGGCATGAAAGCTGGCTGGGTGACTTTGGGCCAATCACCAGGAGATGGAGAATTCTAGTCCCACCCTAGGCTGGTAAGCCAATATCATACACTACCGGACTCAGCTGTGGGTTGACTTCATTAACAGCATGAGAGCTTACTTTCATGTTACAGCAATAGCAATAGCAATAGCAGTTAGACTTATATACCGCTTCCTAGGGCTTTCAGCCCTCTCTAAGTGGTTTACAGAGTCTGCATATCGCCCCCAACAATCCGGGTCCTCATTTCACCCACCTCGGAAGGATGGAAGGCTGAGTCAACCGGTGAGATTAGAACCGCTGAACTGCAGATAACAGTCAGCTGAAGTGGCCTGCACCCTAACCACTGCGCCACCTTGGCTCTTATATCTTTACTATATTCTTTCCTGCCTTTCTTTTCTTTTCGGTTTTTTTTTCAATGTCGTTGCCTTTAAAGTAAAACAAAATCTTGCCAACACAGGGCTGTTATATTTTATCCTGGCTAGAGATGACCTTAGCTGCCTTCAGTTGAACGTTTTTTTGTTGTTAGTTGCAAAGTCGACCCATCGGGACCTCATGGACAACGTTCCTCCAGGCCTTCCTGTCCTCTACCATCCTCTGGAGTCCATTGAAGCTCACGCCGACTGATTTAGTGACTCCATCCAGCCACCTTCTTCTGCCGTCTCCTTCTTCTTCTTTTGCCCTCCACCGTTCCCAGCATGAGGCTCTTCTCCAGGGAGTCCTTCCTTCTCATTAGGTGGCCAAAGTCTTTGAGTTTCCTCTTCAGGATCTGGCCTTCTAAAGAGCAGTCAGGGTTGATCTCCTCTAGGACTGATCAGCTGGATGGCCTTGCAGTCCAAGGGACTCAATGCAGGAGTCTTCTCCAGCACCAGAGTTCAAAGGCCTCCATTCTTTGGCGCTCAGCCTTCCTTATGGTCCAACTTTCACAGCCATCCATTGCAACTGGGAAAAACAGAGCCTTGACTATAGGCCCTTTTGATTGGCAGGGTGGTGTCTCTGCTTTTGAGGATGCTGTCTGGATTTCCCATCGCTTTCCTCCCTAGGAGCAAATAAATGTCTTTTAATTTCTTGGCTGCAGCCCCCATCTGTGGTGATCTTGGAGCCCAGGAAAATAAAATCTTGTCACTATCTCAGTAGTGAACATTTTTAAGATGCTACAAAATGTCCAACATTGGTATTGATTTAATTATAATATTATTTATGTGCCACCTCTGTGTCAGCTTCAGGCAGCATGCAAATCTGTTATTTTTGCAAACTTCCCAGAATTCATTCCTCTCACTGAGAAAATATGATTTCGTTTTTTTCCCCACAGGTTGATGCTTGAAGACACCTATCAATGGTAAGATATATTTCCTAAATATTATTCATCTGTTTCATTAGCTTTGGAAATCTTCTTAAGGAAAAGCAAAAGAATTCTCTCAATTCTACCAGAAGCCAACATTTAGGTTAGCGACGGCTCTTTATAATAAATATGATAAAATGCAGATAGGACACAGGAGTCCTGTTTTAAAAAGAAATTAATGAAGGGACACAGACTATCCTTGACTTACAACCATAATTAGATCCTAATTAGTCATTCCAGCCATTAAGTGCATCACCACGTGACTGGTTTTGCAACTTTCTTTACAACAGTGGTTAAGTCAGTGTTTCTCAACCTTGGCAAACTTGAAGAGGTCTGGACTTCAACTCCCAGAATTCCCCAGCCAGCATTCGCTGGCTGGGGAATTCTGGGAGTTGAAATCCGGACCTCTTCAAGTTTGCCAAGGTTGAGAAACACTGGGTTAATTGAACGTTAACTTACATTAATGTAATTAACATTACATGTTACAAAGCAAAAGGCGTGGTCATTAAGCGAATCCATTGTCTACAATGGCCATTCTTGCTAGAAAATAGAAGTAAATCCTGATTTACGGGCAAAAATATAGATTGTGGTCATTTTATCACAGGATTACAGTAAATGCAGGCCGATTGCCAAAAATATGAGGATGTAACCATGGGGGTCAACGGAATGACTGGTTGGAATTTGGAATTTGGGTGGTAAACAGCCCTTAGCAGAGGGGTGTCAAACTTGATTTCATTGAGGACTGAATCAGGGTTGTGTTTGACCCTGGAAGGGGGGGAGGCAGGGTGGACGTGACCAGGGGGTGTGACCAGCTCTACATCAGTTGTGTTGGGGGGCATCTGTGGTGACCAAGTGCTAAGGCAGGACTTCCCTCAGGCCCTCCCTCACTCATAATATCCCTCCTTCCTTCCTACCTTCCTTCCTTTCTTCCTTCCTTCCTTCCTTCCTTTTTCTCCTTTTTCCTTCCCTCTTCATTCTCCTTCCTTCCTTGCTCCCATCCCATCTTCCCTTTCTTTTTCTTTTTCATCTTTCCGTTTCTTCTTCCCTGTCGCTTCTGGCATGCCCAAATGCAAAAGGGGAAACCCTTCTCCATCGTATTTCCATTTTTACATTTCAGCCATCTCATTTTTAATTCCGTATTCTCCCGCTTCATTTGAATTTTTTCTTAATATGTGGACCATATGTTGTATGTTTGTTTGTTTGTTGGATTTAGATGCCTCCCTTCTCCCAAAGGACTCAGGGCGGCGTACAACATTAAAAGAAAGACACATATTACAAAAGTTAAAAAGGAAATTAGATATCCTTATTTGCCTCTCCAAATCAATCAAATGTAAACCTATCATTTCCATCCGTTATCCTATTTTACTATTAATAACACATATCCTCATGTTTAATTTAATATAGTAAACATTTCATTGAATTAGTTGTCCACAAGTAATAATTTTAATCTATATCCCTCGCAGTGTATTAAATATATACCGTGGTTTTGTTCTTAATTTGTTTTGCTAGCCCTCTGCAAGTAAAAACGGAGCTGGGGGGGGGGGCATTTTCGGCCGCGACCACCTCCAGCCCTTGGCCACCAAAAATTGAGGTGGAAGGGTTGGGTGTGGCCTCCTGTGTCCCATTTTCGTCTGTGACGGCCTCCTGCAGCCCTCGGCCAGCAAAAATGGAGCTCAGAGGAGCTATGCGCAGCGCTCCTGAGCCCCATTTTCACTGGCAGAGGCACCGCGGGCCCTGATCTGCTCCGCGGGCCTTGAGTTTAACACCCATGCCTTAGCACATTACAAGTATGAGCCGAGGTGGCGCAGTGGTTAGAGTGCAGTACTGCAGGTCACTTCAGCTGACTGTTAGCTGCAGTTCGGCGGTTCAAATCTCACCGGCTCAAGGTTGACTCAGCCTTCCATGCTTCCGAGGTGGGTAAAATGAGGACCCGGATTGTTGTTGGGGGCGATATGCTGACTCTGTAAACCACTTAGAGAGGGCTGGAAGCCCTATGAAGCGGTATATAAGTCTAACTGCTATTGCTATTGCTAAGTAGTCCTCGACTTACGACAGTTCATTTAGTGACCGTTCCCAGTTAAAGCGGCACTGAAAAAAAGTGACGTATGAACATTTTTCTCACTAAACAACCATTGTTTGGCAACTGGTTCGCATTTATGACGGTCGCCGTGTCCCGGCGTCACGTGCCCCCCCCGCCCCTTTTGCAACCTTCCAACCAGCAAAATCAGTGGGGGAGCCCGACTCACTTCACGACCGTGTCATTAACTGAACAACCGCCGTGATTCACTGAACAGCGACGGCAAGAAAGGCCGTAAAAATGGGGTGGGCCGTCTCACTTAGCAACAGAAGCGTTGGGGTCCATTGTGGTCATAAGTCGAGGAGTTGTTAAGCTTTGAGCGCGGAAAGATTCAAGCCGCCTTGAGACGTGAACTTGAAAAGACCGTCTGAGTTTTCCACTGGAGGCATAAAAGATACAAGACAGGAGGAGATGAGGAAGCCTTCCAAACACCGAATAAAGATATTTTTACATTCGTCACAGTTCCCCTTTCTTTCCCTCTATCCTTCATTCTCTCTCTCCCTCCCCCAGCTCTGCTCCATGACATCATTTCCTCCTTTCTTTCCAAATTTACAAATATCTGCAAAGGCGAAACAAGAAAAACCAGCCCACACTCGACTCCTCGGAGATAACTCCTCTCTGCCTGCGATTCTTCAATTTTTCGAGAAGCAGAGAATATCTCAAAGGAGCAAAACTCCAGATAAACAGTTGTAGGCTTAGAGAGGGAGAGAGAGAGAGATACCCGCAGACACCATTGTACAATGAGCTGTAATTTTCAATAATCTTATCTTATTTATTTTCCCCCTGTTTGTAATGAAGAGACCCAGTTTGGAGTAGGGGTTAGGGGGCTAGACTAGAAATCAGGCGACGGTAAGTTCCAGTCACCCTTGTAAAGTTGAAGCCTAGTTGGGCGTCTTTGGGCCACTCGCCAGGAGACGGTGAGTTCTAGTTGCACCTTAGCCATGGAAGTTGACTGGGTGACTTTGGGCCAATCACCAGGAGACGGGGAGTTCTAGTCCTGCCTCAGGCATGAAAGCTGGATGGGTGACTTTGGGTCAATCACCAGGAGACAGTGAGTTCTAGTCCTACCTCAGGCATGAAATCTGACTGTGTGACTTTGGGCCAGTCACTAGGAGATGGTGAGTTCTAGTCCCATCTCAGGCATGAAAGCCGGCTGGGTGACTTTGAGCTAATCACCAGGAGACGGTGAGTTCTAGTCCCATCTCAGGCATGAAAGCCGGCTGGGTGACTTTGGCCCAGTCACTAGGTGATGGTGAGTTCTAGTCCCATCTTAGGCAGGAAAGCGGCCTCAGTGACTTTGGGCCAATCACCAGGAGACAGTGAGTTCTAGTCCCGCCTCAGGCATGAAAGCCGGCTGGGTGACTTTGGGCCAATCACCAGGAGACGGTGAGTTCTAGTCCCATCTCAGTCCCAGACTTTTGATCAACTTGTCTCTTTCAACCCAATCCGCTTATCTTGAAGTTGCCAAGTTTGTCTAATAAAACACTTTATTGGAGGAATGTAATATTCCTTAAGTGACTATTGCTAAACATAAAATATAAGATATTGCAGATTATTATTATTTTTCTGAGTCGCCATTTTTCAGCTTGTCTCCCTTCAGTTTTTCTTAGGGTGTTTTTCTTTTTAATGTAAAATCTTGTTTAACTCTTTATGTTTTTCTTTTTTAAAAAAGAAAGTTTTAAAGAACGTCGGGTGCTGTATCTCTACAGTAAACAGGAAGCTCAGATTGCAGATAATAAGCGATTAAGCTGATTGGAAAATAGGCCCAGGGTTAAATGATCCCATTTCCTTCATGTGCAGGTACATAGAGCTGCGCCAGTTTGGATCAACCCCGCATGGGGGCTTCGGCATGGGGTTCGAGCGATACCTGCAGTGCATCCTGGGAGTTCAGAATATTAAGGACGTCATCCCGTTCCCACGATTTTCCCACTCGTGCGTTTTGTAGCTCTCCGACCCAACTTCTGTTTTGGCTTCTCTTGTAAATTCGCGGCGTGCCTGAATGACACTGTGCAACGTTTAGAGGAAGAGAGAGAAAACAACAGACTTCCTTTTTTTTCTGTCTCTCTTTTGTATTTTCCCTTTTTCCACCGAAGAGAAGTGAAAAACACTCAGGTTTGATGTCTGCCCCAGCTGCAGAAGTATTTATTCGTGTCTATGTCTGAGGAGCCAGATTGTTGGGGGCAAGAGGCTGACTCTGTAAACTGCTTAGAGAGGGCTGTAAAAGCACTGTAAAGCGATATATAAGTCTAAGTACTATTGGGAAGGAAGGGAAAGAAAGAAAGAAAGAAAGAAAGAAAGAAAGAGAAAGAAAGAAAGAAAAAGAAAGAAAGAAAGAAAGAAAGAAAGAAAGTGGTGTTGCAGGGGTTATAATGCAGTATTGCAGGCTAACTCTGCCCACAGCTAGGAAGTTCGATCCTGACCGGCTCAAGTTTGACTCAGCCTTCCGTCCTTCTGAGATTGGTAAAATGGGGACCCAGATTGTTGGGGGCAAGAGGCTGACTCTGTAAACTGCTTAGAGAGGGCTGTAAAAGCACTGTAAAGCGGTATATAAGTCTTAAGTACTATTGGGAAGGAAGGAAGGGAAGAAAGGAAGAAAGAAAGAAAGAGAAAGAAAGAAAAAGAGAAAGAAAAAGAAAGAAAGAAGTGGTGTTGCAGGGGTTATTGCAGGCTAACTCTGCCCACAGCTAGGAAGTTCGATCCTGACCGGCTCAATCTTGACTCAGCCTTCCATCCCTCCGAGTTGGGTAAAATGAGGACCCAGATTGTTGGGGGGCATGAGGCCTATAAACCGCTTAGAGAGGGCTATAAAAGCACTATGAAGCGGTATATAAGTCTAAGTGCTATTGGGTGGGAAGGAAGGAAGGAGCCTTGGTGACGCAGTGGTTAGAATGCAGTATTTGCAAACTCTGCCCACAGTCAGGAGTTCGGTGCTGACCAGCTCAAGGTTGACTCAGCCTTCCGTCCTTCCCAGGTCAGTAAAATGAGGAGCCAGATTTTTGGGGGCAAGAGGCTGACTCTGTAAAGCACTTAGGGCAAAAGGAAGGAAGGAAGGAAGGAGCTGTGGTGGCGCAGTGGTTAGAATGCAGTATTGCAGGCTGACTCTGCCTACTGCCAGGAGTTCGATCCTGACTGGCTCATGGTTGACTCAGCCTTTCGTCCTTCCGAGTTGGGTAAAATGAGGACCCAGATTGTTTTGGGGGGAGGCAAGAGGCCTATAAACCGCTTAGAGAGGGCTATAAAAGCACTATGAAGTGGTGTATAAGTTTAAGTATTATTGCTATATTCTTTTTTAAAAAAAAACAGTTTTCAAAAATGGCAGGGCCTTATGTGAAGTCTGGTTACAAAGATCATCCTAGAGTTACGACTATTCCTTTAGTGGCCGTTGGAAGCTACAATGGCACTGGGGGAAAAAGCAACAACTTATGACCGTTCCTCACACTTAATGACCATAACAGCATCCCCACGGTCATGTGATCAGAATTCAGGAGCTTGGCAACCAGCCTGTATTTTTGGCCGTTGGAAGTATCCTAGGGGGTCATGCTGGATTTGCTTAACAACCATGTCACTCACTTAACAACGGCAATGATTCCTCGAACAGCCGTGGCGAAAAATCGTAAAATCGGACATATTTAGCAACCGCTCCGCTTAGTGACAGAAATTCTAGTCCTCATTGTGGTTGCACATTGAGGACTACCTCCATTGAATGATTTCAAAACTTTTTCCAAGGCTTTCATCTACCAGCTAAGACCCTTTTTAAACACAGCTCAGAGCTCAAAACCTGGAAAAGCAAGGAGTTTTTATGATTAAATTCCACCTGGATAAAGGGAAGGATTAAAAGCAGCTCCAAAATTGTTAAGCGCTTTCAAACTTGTAAAATTCAAACGCATCTGAGCTTTTGACTCGGTCTTATCAAGATTAAGCAGATAAAAATCTCCTTCAAGACGCGTTTGGTTCTTTTGCGACTTCAGGGAAAAACAGAACAAAAAACACGACGTTGCTTTCTTAGCCACAAAGCTTGATTTCCCATCACCTTGTTCCAATATGATGCTTGCTTTTTGTTTTTCAACTTTCCACTCTAACTTTGGGATTCCCCTAATTAACATTTCAAATGATAGCTTGATTTGGTAAATTTGAAAAGAAGGAGAAAAACAAAAGGCTGGAAACTGATGTGCCGTGAGTTCTAATGCCGCTTTAGGCATGAAAGCCAATGGGTTGACTTTGGGCCCATCGCCAAGAGTTTTATGAGTTCCAGTCCTGCCTTAGGCATGAAAGCCAGCTGGGTGACTTTGGGCCCATCACCAGACGACTGGGAGTTCTAGTCCCATCTTCTCCTGCGAGAAGACTCGCAGGCGTCTTCTCCAGCACCAGAGTTCAAAGGCCTCCAATCTTTGGCACTCAGCCTTCCTTATGGTCCAACCTTCACAGCCATCCATTGCAACTGGCAAAACCATCGCCTTGACTTGATGCACTTTTGATTGGCAGGGTGATGTCTCTGCTTTTTAGGATGCTGTCTGGATTTGCCATCGCTTTCCTCCCTAGGAGCAAGCGTCTTTTAATTTCTTGGCTGCAGTTCTCATCTGCGGTGATCTTTGAGCCCAGGAAAATAAAATCGGTCACTACCTCCATTTCTTCCCCATCTATTTGAGAGGAATTGAGAGGGCCGGATGCCACGATCTTAAAGTTTTCTTAAGGTTGAGTTTCAAGCCAACTTTTGCACTTCTTCTTTATCCGCATCAAGAGGCATGAAAAGTTTAGTTTAATAAGATTTGTATGCCGCCCACTCCCTTGGGACTCTGGGAGGCTTACAGGCAAGGTAAAAAGAAACATTTAAAAGTTAAAAAATAAGATATGATTAAAATTCCACATCATGCATTCCGTCTAAGTGGGGCTGGATATTGATCAACAGCCCCAGGCCTGCCGGAACAGCCAGCTCTTGGTGGCTTTACGGAAGGCCGGGAGAGTGGGAAGGGTCCAGATCTCTACGGGTAGATCGTTCCACAGGGCTGGCGCAGCTACAGAGAAGGCCCTCCCCCCGGGGGGCCGCCAGCCGTCATTGTCCGGTCGAACAGCACCCGGAGGAGGCCCAACCTGTGAGATCTTGTTGGTCGTTGGGAGGTAAGTGGCAGGAGGCGGTCTCTCAGGTAGCCAGGTCCTAAAGCATGTAGGGCTTTAAAAGTAACGACTAGCACCTTGAAGCGAGTCCGGAGACCGATAGAAAGCCAGTGCAGCTCGCGGAGGATAGGTGTAACATGGGTGTATCTAGGTACACCCGATATCTCTCGCGCGGCTGCGTTCTGGACCAACTGCAGTCTTCGAACGCTCTTCAGGGGCAGCCCCATGTAGAGCGTGTTACAGTAATCCAGTCTTGAGGTGACGAGGGCGTGAGTGACTATTCGAAGTGCCTCCCGGTCCAGGTAGGGCTGCAACTGGTGCACCAGGTGAACCTGGGCAAAGGCCCCCCTGGTGACAGCTGACAGATGGCGTTCTAACGTCAGGTTTAAAGGTATCTAAAATGTGGCCACCCAAACAAAGGAGGCAGCTATCACGACTTTGCCACTGCGTCGTAACTCCCCTTTTTCCAGCTGCCAGGAGCTGGCTAAGCAACCGGTCATAAGTCAAAGACTACCTGTGTGTCAATGGTAAGAGAAGGAGGGAAGTCAATAAAGAGGGATAATGGAAACTAATCACGGAGAGAAGCAACTTAGAATTAGTGAGAAATTTCCTGAGAGTGAGAACAATTAATCAGTGGGACAACTTGCCTCCAAATGTTGTGAATGCTCCAATACTGGGAGTTTTTAAGGAGATGTTGGATAGCCATTTGTCTGAAGAGGTGTAGGGTTTCCTGCCTAAGCAGCAAGGGGTTGGACTAGAAAACCTCCAAGGTCCCTTCCAACTCTGTTATTCTATTCTAATTCTATTCATATTCTATTCTATCCTTTCCTATCCTAACCCTTATTCTGTTTTATCCTATCCCCTATTCTATTCTATCCTATCCCTTATGCTTTTATCCTATCCACCCCTATTCTATGTTATCCTATCCCTTATTCTATTTTATCCTATCCACTATTCTATCCTATCCCTTATTCTATCCTATCCTAACCCTTATTCTATTTTATCCTATCCACTATTCTATCCTATCCCTTATTCTATTTTATCCTATCCACTATTCTATCCTATTCTATCCCTTATTCTATTTTATCCTATCCTCTATTCTATCCTATCCTATCCCTTATTCTATTCTATCCCTTATTCTATGCTATCCTAACCCTTATTCTATTTTATCCTATCCACTATTATATCCTATCCTATCCCTTATTCTATTCTATCCCTTATTCTATGCTATCCTAACCCTTATTCTATTTTATCCTATCCACTATTATATCCTATCCTATCCCTTATTCTATTTTATCCTATCCACTATTATATCCTATCCTATCCCTTATTCTATTCTATCCCTTATTCTATGCTATCCTAACCCTTATTCTATTTTATCCTATCCACTATTATATCCTATCCCGGCTTATTCTATCCTATCCTATCCCTTATTCTATCCTCCTATCCTTTATTCTATTCTATCCTATCCATTATTCTTTTATCCTATCCACCCCTATCCTATCCTATCCCTTATTCTATTTTATCCTATCCTCTATTCTATTTTATCCTATCCCCTATTCTATCCTGTCCCTTATTCTATTCTATCCTATCCCTTATCCTATCCTATCCCTTATTCTATTTTATCCTATCCTCTATTCTATCCTATCTCTTATTCTATTCTATCCTGTCCCTTATCCTATCCTATCCCTTATTCTATTTTATCCTATCCCCTATTCTATTCTATCCTATCCCTTATTCTATTTTATCCTATCCACTATCCTATCCTATCCAGCATACAGTAAATAGGTTGATGTGGTCTAGAAGAGAGAGTTGGCATTTTTTTTTTTTTTTTTTTAGGAAACCTGGAGGAAGCCCAAATCTTAAATGCTTTCTTCCTCCCAATAATATAGAGCTTCTTTATAAGGGCTTTAAAATTAATGGGATGCTTCTGTGAATCGTTGTTTGCAAAGGCAATAAAGTGAAATAGACATGGTGTAAATCAGAAGCAGGCAGTTACCGCTGAATTACAGCTCCCTAGCATACTGTACCTCCTCATTGGGTGTAGGGAATGAGGCTTCTGGAAATGTTTAGCTCTGGGATGCAATAGATCAATAGATGTAACAGAATAACGGAGTTGGAAGGGGCCAGGGATCTTGAAGGTCTTCTAGTCCAACCCTCCATATGGTTGTCCAATCTCTTCTTAAAAACCTCGCGTGAAGTGCACCCTTCCACTAATTGTTCCCCCTATCAATCATAACAGAGGGACCTTGGAGGTCATCTAGCCCAACCCCCTGCTCAAGCAGGAGACCTTATACCTGGGATAGCGAACCTATGGCACGCATGCCACAGGTGGCACACAGAGCCCTCTCTTCGGGCACGCAAGCCGTTGCCCCAGCTCAGCTCTGCTGCCAGCTGGCTGGTTTTCGGATTTCTGCCGCACATGTGAAGGGCGCAGGCAAGAAATTCCTTCTTAGTTCTGGGCCTGGCTAGTCTAGGGAAGAGAAGGACGAGGGGAGACAGGAGAGCAGCCTTCCAATATTTGAGGGGCTGCCACAGAGAGGAGGGGGGTCAAGCTATTCTCCAAGGTACCTGAAGGCCAGACAAAGAACAATGGATGGAAACTGATCCAGGAGAGATTCAACCTGGAAATAAGGAGGAACATTCTGACAGGGAGAACAATCAACCCATGGAACAACTTTCCATGGAGTTTGAGGGAGACAATTAGTTTGCTTCATTGGTTCGTGACCAGTGGTGGGTTTCAAATTTTTTTAGAACCTCTTCTGTAGGTGTGGCTTGCTTTGTGGGAGTGGCTTGCCAGACATGGGAGTGGCTTGCCGGACATGTGACCGGAGGGAAGTGGTTTGGCAGTCATGTGACTGGGTGGGCGTGGCCAACTTGTAAAATGTGGTGAAACTCACTTAACAGCGCTCTTGCTTAGCAACCAAAATGTTGGGTCAGAAACTCTGGCATTTGAAGCACGCAAGTCTTAAAGCTGTCAAGTTACAAGACCCTCGCGCCCCTAACCCTTTAGAAAAAAAAAACCCCAGAGATGTTCAACCTTGAAAGCTTTAAGACTTGTGGACTTCAACTCCCAGAATTCCTCCTCCAGTCATGTTGACTCAGGAACTCTGTCATTTGAAGCACGCAAGTCTTAAAGCTGTCAAGTTACAAGACCCTTGCGCCCCTAACCCTTTAGAAAAAAAAAAACCCAGAGGTGTTCAACCTTTAAAGCTTTAAGACTTGTGGACTTCAACTCCCAGAATTCCTCCTCCAGTCATGTTGGCTCAGGAACTCTGGCATTGAAGCACGCAAGTCTTGAAGCTGTCAAGTTACAAGACCCTTGCGCCCCTAACCCTTTAGAAAAAAAAACCCAGGGGTGTTCAACCTTGACAGCTTTAAGACTTGTGGACTTCAACTCCCAGAATTCCTCCTCTCGCTCTTCATCTTGATGATGTGTGGACGGGTGGGGGGGAGGGAGCTGGAACCGGTTCTAAACGGCACGGTAGATTTGTGGAACCTCTTCTATAGAAGAGGTTAGAACTGGCAGGAACCCACCCCTGTTCGTGCCTCTCTGAGACTCCTTGCCAAGTTTTGCAGAGATCGGCCTGGCAGCTCTCCAAGCCAGATAAGGTCTGTGACTGTAAATCCTCCCTTGAAAGACTTTGCTGGATGTGAAGGAGCAAAATTCACAGCCAATTAATAAAAGAGGTTTTTTTTGTCAGGACCAGAAGTTTGCTGGGAAGAACAACTTGTAAATATTACAAGTTGTTCTTCTGGGAAGAACAACTTGTAATATTTGGGGAAGAAGGAACTGTGGGAAAAATTTATCTGCACAACATCAATTGTCTCCCTCCTCGCACTGATACCGAAAGAGCGACATCATCCCATGATGTCATGGTGGGTGGGGGTTCTTGACTCACACGCATGACACAACAACACCGGTGAGCAGGATCAGGCCATATTTTTCTCAGCCAGCAGACACACCAACTCTTGAGAGTTGTTGCTTCACCGTCTCGTCTTCCTGGTTTGCACCGGCCGATAATATTCTGCTGATTTTGCAGTCGGAGGGAATTTTGGCAAGCCGAGAGGAATCCTATTTCACACAGGGGCGTGGAGGGGGGGGGGAAACCTGCCCTTTTTGGTAACTTGGCAATGCCTGTAAACATTTGTGTTGACGCTGCTCCCTTCTTTCCTTCCCGATGAGGAAAAATGCTAATAAGACCGCTCTCGTTTCCAAGGGGTGTATCTTTCTGCCTTCGTTACGAGAAAAGAAACTAGGGTGTGCACGTGCGAATGAGACCGGGATTCCCAATTTCATGCAAAAGGTGGTTTGCAAGCCTGATATTTCGCTCCTCGCATTTTCCCCCAAGAGCCTAAGAGGGAACAGGTGCAACTGAGGAGGACTAGAATCTTGATCTCTTCTGATCCAGCATGTTTAGCAGTGGATCCAGACAACACTACGAGGCAGAGACTCACGCAAAATCCTCCAAAGGCGTTTGTCTGTCTGTCTGTCCGTCCACACCATCCAAGAGCCAAGGTGGCGCAGTGGTTAAATGCAGCACTGCGGGCTACTTCAGCTGACTGCAGTTCGGCTGTTCAAATCTCACCGGCTCAGGGTTGACTCAGCCTTCCATCCTTCCGAGGTGGGTAAAATGAGGACCCGGATTGTTGTTGTTGGGGGCAATATGCTGACTCTGTAAACCGCTTAGAGAGGGCTGAAAGCCCTATGAAGCGGTATATAAGTCTAACTGCTATTGCTATCCATCCATTCATCTATCATCCTAGTGGACAATCATGTAAACATGAGTCACAAAAAAAAAGCGAATACAATCCTGGTTGTATAAACAGAGGCATGGAATCAAAATCACATGAAGTATCAGCCCCGCTCGATAAAGCCTTTAGTAAGGCCGCCCCTAGAATACTCCGTCCAGTTTCGCTCACCACATTACAATCAAGATGTTGAGGATTTGAAAAGTGAAAAGAACAACTAAGATAGAATACATTAGAATAGAATAACAAGAGTTGGAAGGGACCTTGGAGGTCTTCTAGTCCAACCCCCTGCCTAGGCAGGAAACCCCATACCGTTTCAGACAAATGGCTATCCAGCATCTTCTTAAAGACTCCCAGCGTTGAGGGATTCACAACTTCTGGAGGCAAATTATTCCACTGATTAATTGTTCTCTCTGTCAGGAAATTTCTCCTTAGTTCTAAGTTGCTTCTCTCCTTGATTAGTTTCCACCCATTGCTTCTTGTTCTACACTCAGGTGCCTTGGAGAATAGGTTGACTCCCTCTTCTTTGTGGCAGCCCCTGAGATATTGGAAGACTGCTATCATGTCTCCCCTAGTCCTTCTTTTCATTAAACTAGCCATGCCCAGTTCCTGCAGCTGTTCTTCATATGTTTTAGCCTCCAGTCCCCTAAATCTTCTTTGTTACTCATCACTTTGTTATTGTTGTTAGTTGTGAAGTCATGGCTGACCCATCATGACCCCATGGACAATGTTCCTCCAGGCCTTCCTGTCCTCTACCATCCTCTGGAGGTATTTAAGCTCATGCTGACTGCTTCGGTGACTCCATCCAGCCACCTCCTTCTCTGTCGTCCCCTTCTTCTTTTGCCCTCCGTCGTTCCCAGCATGAGGCTCTTCTCCAGGGAGCCCTTCTTCCTTCTCATTAGGTGGCCAAAGCCTTTGAGTTTCCTCTTCAGGATCTGGCCTTCTAAAGAGCAGTCAGGGTGGATCTCCTCTAGGACTGACCGGTTGGATGGCCTTGCAGTCCAAGGGACTCGCGGGAGTCTTCTCCGGCACCAGAGTTCAAAGGCCTCCATTCTTTGGCACTCAGCCTTCCTTATGGTCCAACTTTCACAGCCATCCATTGCAACTGGGAAAATCAAAACCTGGGGTCACCACTAGGGGGCGGCAAAAGGTAAGTAGCTTCTGTAGTTCTTTGCTGCCCTCTAGTAGCCATGTAGAACTTTGCGGGCTCTAGGGAAGAATGAATTGTTTACCCAGCAGCTTTTTCGGAGGAAGCTGGCCTGAGGGATAATTCCATCACCTTTATGACCTGGAAGTATGAGGCACAAAGAAGGAAACAAGAGGTTCAGAAAAATATGTGTCACCTCAAAGAACGGTGGCTGCGGCTGCCAAGTTTTTTTCTTGGGGTACGAGGTTTTCATGCTACAGAAAAGGAACACGATTAGATCACGTTACCTGCGGGGGTGGTTCTTTCCTTTCAGTTTAAGTGACATGAATTGAGGTTGGGCCCTGGTTCTTCCAACTTTTAAAGATGGGGCCATCAGCCATGGATCTAGTACAGGTAGCCTTCAACTTGCAACTATTCATTTAGTGACGTTCAAAGTTACAACAGCACTGAAAAAAGTATATATATATATTCTGGGAGTTGTGTATGTATATATATATATGGGTGTGTGTATGTGTATGTGTGTGTATATATAGCCAGCATGCTTCAAGATGTGTGGACTTCAACTCCCAGAATTCCCCAGCTGGCATGCTTCAAGGTGTGTGGACTTCAATTCCCAGAATCCCCCCAGCCAGCATGCCTCAAGATGCATGGATTTCAACTCCCAGAATCCCCCAGGCGGAATGCCTCAAGGTGTGTGGACTTCAGTTCACTTCAATTCAATTCAGGGCTTCAGTTCACTTCAATTCCCAGAATCCCCCCAGCCAGCATGCCTCAAGATGCATGGACTTCAACTCCCAGAATCCCCCAGGCGGAATGCCTCAAGGTGTGTGGACTTCAACTCCCCGAATCCCCCAGCCGGCATGCTTCAAGGTGTGTGGACTTCAACTCTGAGAATCCCCAGCTGGCATGCCTCAAGATGCATGGACTTCAACTCCCAGAATTCCCCAGCCGGCATGCTTCAAGGTGTGTGGACTTCAACTTCCAGAATTCCCCAGCTGGCATGCTTCAAGGTGTGTGGACTTCAACTCTGAGAATCCCCCAGCTGGCATGCCTCAAGATGCATGGACTTCAGCTCCCAGAATCCCCCAGCCAGAATGCTTCAAGGTGTGTGGACTTCAACTCCCAAAATTCCCCAGCTGGCATGTTTCAAGATGTGTGGATTTCAACTCCCCGAATCCCCCAGCTGGCATGCCTCAAGATGCATGGACTTCAACTCCCAGAATTCCCCAGCCGGCATGCTTCAAGGTGTGTGGACTTCAACTCTGAGAATCCCCCAACTGGCTTGCTTCAAGGTGTGTGGACTTCAACTCCCAGAATCCCCCAGGCAGAATGCCTCAAGGTATGTGGACTTCAATTCCCAGAATCCCCCAGCCAGCATACCTCAAGATGCATGGACTTCAACTCCCAGAATCCCCCGCCGGCATGCTTCAAGATATGTGGAGTTCAACTCCGCTATTAGTTAGACCAGTGTACCTCAACCTAGGCCACTGGAAGAGAGGTGGACTTCAACTCCCGGGAATTCTGGGAGTTGTAGTCCACCCCTCTTCAAGTAGCCACGGTTTGAGAACTTTTGAGTTAGAACTTTCCATAGGCTGCTCAAACTGGACTGCGGATGCCACAGTGATCCACGGAGTGTCCCAATTGCACGACCAACGGGGTGGGTGGCTTGTGTGATTTCTTGACAATGAAGAAATTCTGCGGTTGGCATCAGGAAATGACACTGTCAGGAGACAGAAGTTGGAGGTAAGGAAAAACATATGAACTTCCTCCGCAGATGCCATAGGTCGTTCTTTGTGGCAGGCCGGGGTGAAATCCAGCAGGTTCTGACAGGTTCTGGAGAACCACTAGTGCAGTGTTTCCCAAACTTGGCAACTTTAAGACTTGTGGACTTCAACTCCCAGAATTCTCCAGCTAGCTCTTCTGAAGAAGCTCCAGAAGAGCTAGCTGGAGAATTCTGGGAGTTGAAGTCCACAAGTCTTAAAGTTGCCAAGTTTGGGAAACACTGCACTAGTGGAAATTTTGAGTAGTTTGGAGTACCGGTAGCGGAAATTTTGAGTAGTTCGGAGAACCGATAGTGGAAATTTTGAGTAGTTCGGAGAACTGATAGTGGAAATTTTGAGTAGTTCGGAGAACCGATAGTGGAAATTTTGAGTAGTTCGGAGAACTGACAGTGGAAATTTTGAGTAGTTCGGAGACCCGATAGTGGAAATTTTGGTAGTTTGGAGAACCGGTAGCGGAAATTTTGAGTAGTTCGGAGAACCGGTAGCGGAAATTTTGAGTAGTTCGGAGAACCGATAGTGGAAATTTTGAGTAGTTCGGAGAACCGGTAGCGGAAATTTTGAGTAGTTTGGAGAACCGATAGTGGAAATTTTGAGTAGTTCGGAGACCCGATAGTGGAAATTTTTGGTAGTTCGGAGAACCGGTAGCGGAAATTTTGAGTAGTTCGGAGAACCGATAGTGGAAATTTTGAGTAGTTCGGAGAACCGATAATGGAAATTTTGAGTAGTTCGGAGACCCGATAGTGGAAATTTTTGGTAGTTCGGAGAACCGGTAGCGGAAATTTTGAGTAGTTCGGAGAACCGATAGTGGAAATTTTGAGTAGTTCGGAGAACCGGTAGCGGAAATTTTGAGTAGTTTGGAGAACCGATAATGGAAATTTTGAGTAGTTCGGAGACCCGATAGTGGAAATTTTTGGTAGTTCGGAGAACCGATAATGGAAATTTTTGGTAGTTCGGAGAACCGGTAGCGGAAATTTTGAGTAGTTCGGAGAACCAATAGTAGAAATTTTGAGTAGTTCGGAGAACCGATAGTGGAAATTTTGAGTAGTTCGTCACCGGGAGACAGTGAATTCTAGTTCTGCCTTAGACATGAAGTCTGGCTGAGTGACTTTGAGCCAATCACCAGGAGACGGTGAGTTCTAGTTCTGCCTCAGGCATGAAATCCGGCTGGGTGACTTTGAGCCAATCACCAGGAGACGGTGAGTTCTAGTTCTGCCTCAGGCATGATATCTGGCTGGGTGACTTTGAGCCAATCACCAGGAGACGGTGAGTTCTAGTTCTGCCTTAGGCACAAAAAAACAACTGGGTGAGTTTGGAGGAGGAGAGTAGGAAGAAAAGGACAAGGAAGGAGGAGGTTAAGCCGGAGGACGGAGGTTACTGGTTAAATGGGTCAGTACCAACGGTGGGATTCAGGCAGTTCGCACCACTCCGGGAGAACCGGTTGTTAACTTTCTGAAGCCTTTGGGTGAACTGGTTCTTGGAGGAAATCATTCAGGCAGAGAACCGGTTGTTAAAATCATTTGAACCGCATCACTGGGGGTTCAAATAATTTAAGGTGGGACAGAAACCCCTGGATTTTGCTTTTGGCTTTGGCAGGAAAGTGATGCCAATGAAACCAGTTAAAAACATCCTCCAGCTCCGATTCCTATTTTAGGCTGGATCCTGACCGTTTTTAAGTGTAAGGATCTTCTCCGCTTGAAAAGTGCCCTTTTCGGAACCAGACAGCTGTTTTCAAGTTTCACCGGGGATTTTAATTGCCGTAGATTTTGTTTTTGTTTTTGTTAAGACATTTTATGCACAAGGGCATTTGACACCCATCAGGCAGGATTTTTCTGCAGCCTGGAGAGAAATGATTTCAGGTTTCTTAAGACTGGCGCTTCCTCCAAATTTAAAATGGGATTCCTGATCCTTGCCCCCCCCCCTAAAATGAGGAATCAGATGACTGTGGAAGTATTGGATATTTATGATGGATGAGCCCACCCACCTGGGGGTCTGCAGGACTCTGTGGCTCAGGAGTGGGCCCTTTGGTGTTCGCCTGCCCCCCCCCTCCCTTAAATAAATCGGTATTTCTTTAAGCGCTCTGTCTATCTATTATTTCTCCTCTGTGTTTCTTCGGTATTTCTATTCTCTCACCCAGCTAGCTATTTTTTTTATTTTTTGTTTGCTTGTTTTATTACCTTGCTTTATTTTCATTCTTTCTTTCTCTTTCTTTCTTTCTTTCTTTCTTTTTCTTTCTTTCCATCTCTCTCTATTATTTCTCTCCCTTCTCTCCTGCCTGCCTGCCTGTCTTGTCTCGTCTCTCGTCTATCTAATCAAACAATAATCTATTATCTATCTATCATCTATCTTTTTTTTAAAAAGTATTTTGATTGTACGTTTTTCTTCATTTTATATCACAATTTTTAACTTTGCAACAGCAATACACTGGTTGTATCAGCACTTTTTAAAATATACATGATGTTATAAATCCTAATTAGGTACATTTTTTCTCTTATTCATACAATATATATATATATATATATATATATATATATATATATATATATATATATATATATATATATATATATTATGTATGTAGGTAGGTAGGTAGGTAGGTAGGTAGGTAGGTAGGTAGGTAGGTAGGTAGGTATGTATACACACACACTTGTATGTATACATACATACATACACATACACACATACACATACAATGTGTTGATATTAAGTGATGATCATCTACCTACCTACCTGTGTATATCTTATCTTATCTATCTATCTATCTATCTATCTATCTATCTATCTATCTATTTATTTATCTGTCTGTCCGTCATCGTCCGTCCGTCCGTCCGTCTATCTCTATCTATCTATCTATCTATCTATCTATCTATCTATCTATCTATCTATCTATCATCTATCCATCCATCCATCCATCTGAGGGAGGAGGGAGAGGAGTATGGGGGTGATGGGGAGGGGGTGATGGGGGAGGAGTATGGGTGAGCAGTATGGGGATGGTGGGGAGGGGTGGGGGGAGGGTGAGAAGTATGGGGGTGATGGGGAGGGGTGGGGGGAGGGGAATGGAGGATGATGAAGAGGGGTGATGGGGGAGGGGTGAAGGGGGAGAGGGGTAGGAGTATGGGGGTGATGGGGAGGAGTATGAGGGGAGGGGTGATGGGGAGGGGTGAGGAGTAAGGGGGTGCTGAAGAGGGGTGATGGGGGAAGAGTGAGGGGGAGAGGGTGTTGGGGGAGGGGGGAGGAGTATGAGGGGAGGGGGTGATGGGGAGGGGGGAGGCATATGGAGGGTGATGAAGGGGGTGATGGGGAGGAGTATGGGGAGGGGGATTATGGGTAAGGGTGAGGAGTATGGGGGTGATGGCGGGAGGGTGGGAAGTATGGGAGGAGGAGGAGTATGGAGGAGTATGGGGGTGATGAGGGAGGAGTATGAGGGAAGGGGGTGATGGGGAGGGGTGATGGGAGAGGGAGGAAGAGTATGGGGAGGGTGAGGAGTATAGGGGTGACGGGGAGGAGTATGAGGGGAGGGGGTGATGGGGAGGGGGGAGGCGTATGGAGGATGATGGAGAGAGGGTGGGGGGAGGGGGAGTGTAAGGGGTGATGGGGGGAGGGCTGAAGCCCCCTCCCCGGGGAAGAGCGCCCAGCCCAGCCGCCTCGGGCCCTTCCAGCTTCGCCTCCTCTGTGCAAGGCAGCGGGGCGGGAGGCGTGGTGTGGCCGGGCGGGGTGGCGCGTCTTGCTTCCCGGGGAAGTGGGAGTCGGCGGAGCGATCCGGCCGGAGGGGAGGACGAGCAGCAGGGGGCGGAGGGAGGCGGCCGAGGGAGGGAGGGAGGATCGCCGGCGGGGAGCAGCCCGGCGAGGAGCGCGATGGAGGCGGCGCCCGGGAAAGCCAGCGGCGATGGCGAGATCCTCCGAGCGCGGCTTAGCTTGCCCGGGAAGCGGAGAGCAGCGGCGGCGGCGGCGGCGGCTTCCCCCCTCCGGCCCCGGCTGGCCGCGCTCGGATGCGGCTCCGTCCGGCCGTCCCCGGAGCTTCCCGCCCCTCCGGCCGCCTCCAGCATGAGCAGCGCCGGCGGCGGCCCCGGCAGCGGCGGCTCCGGCGAAGTGGTTTGCTCCGGCTGGCTCCGCAAATCGCCTCCCGAGAAGAAGTTACGGAGATACGTAAGTCTCTGCCGGTGGGCGAGGGGGGCGGGAGGTCGGGTGGGGGGTCTGCCCTGGGGAGCCTCCCTCCCTTCCCCTCCCCTCCTCTGGCCGCCCGGAGGGGCTCAGGAGCCGGGAAGGCGGGCGGGGGTCTCCCCTCCCTCTGCAGCCCCCTCCCCTTTCCGCTTCTTCCCCGGCGAGGCTGAGCCGGATCCCCGCCGGGGAGGCTGAAGTCACGGCCGGCCGGCGGAGGGGAGGGGAGCCCGGCCGGAGCCTCGCCCGGGGAGACCCTGCCCCGGTCCCCGATGTCCCCCCTTCCTCCAGCTGGGCTCCGAAAGGGCGAGGAGAGCAGGTGCATCCCCCCGCGCCTCCTGCCCTTCCCGGAGAGGCTTCCCCGCCCGCCACCCGGGGTGACCGGGCAGGGAGAGGCGCCTTTCTCCGAGGACCTGACCAGGGGCTCCGCTGCCAGGATGCGCGGGATCCCAAGCGGCCCGCGGGGTTGTGTCAGCTGGGTTGGCCAGGCTCCCCCCCCCGCGCCAGCTGGGAAAGGGGCGGCGGGGGGCTCCCCTTCCCGGCCCAACCGGAGCGACTCCGGCGCTGCAGCCGGGTGGAGCCGCTGGGAGGAGGGGGGCGTCGGGCAGATGACCGCCGCCGCCGCCGCGTCCTGGGCGGAGCGGGCCTCTCCCCTTTCCCGGGGCGGGGGTGAGCCGGGCGGCGGCGGCTGCTACAGGTGGCGGCGGCGGCGTTGTTTGGGTTGGGGTGCTTGGCTTTGCCTTGAGGCAGCCCGCCCCCTAGCGGCGCCGGTGGGAAACGCGGACGCTCGGCCCCCAAGGCCGCCATTCGGGGGAATCGGGATCGGGTTCCCACGACCGCGTCCCGGATCGGGATCCCAGGATCGCGACCTGGATCGAGTTCCCAGGATCTCGACTTGGGTCGGGTTCCCACGATCGCGACCTGGATCGAGTTCCCAGGATCTCCACCCGGATCGAGTTCCCAGGATCTCGATTTGGCTCGGGTTCCCACGATCGCGACCCGGATCGGGTTCCCAGGGATCTCGGCTTGGGTCGGGTTCCCACGATCGCGACCCGGATCGGGTTCCCAGGATCTCGATTTGGGTCGGGTTCCCAGGATCGCGACCCGGATCGGGTTCCCAGGATCTGGACTTGGGTCGGGTTCCCACGATCGCGACCTGGATCGGGTTCCCAGGATCTCGACTTGGGTCGGGTCCCCACATCTGGACTTGGGTCGGGTTCCCACGTTGGCGACCTGGATGGGGTTCCCAGGATCTGGACTTGGGTCGGGTCCCCACATCTGGACTTGGGTCGGGTTCCCACGTTGGCGACCTGGATGGGGTTCCCAGGATCGCGACTTGGGTCGGGTTCCCACATCTGGACTTGGATAGGGTTCCCACGTTGGCGACCTGGATGGGGTTCCCAGGATCGCGACTTGGGTCGGGTTCCCACATCTGGACCTGGGTCGGGTTCCCACGTTGGCGACCTGGATGGGGTTCCCAGGATCGCGACTTGGGTCGGGTTCCCACATCTGGACTTGGATAGGGTTCCCACGTTGGCGACCTGGATGGGGTTCCCAGGATCTCGACCTAGATCGAGTTCCTGCGATCGCGATTTGGATGGGGTTCTCAGGATCGCGACTTGGATGGGGTTCCCACGACCGCGCGGGTCATGCGGGATAAAGGCGCGCCGTTTCCTTCGCGCTCCGGGCTGGGTGGAGCTGCGCTGGCTGCTGCTGCTGCTACCACCGTTGGATCGGCTTAGCGTGTAGGGCGCAAACGGGGCTTAACTGGCTAACCAGGTTGGGCTTGTTGTGCAGCTGCGGTGGGGCGAGGGCGGCCCTGGGGGCGGAACGCGCGTTGGAGTCGCCGCCTGATTTATGGCCCTTTCTCCGCTGTGCTTCCAAGCCGGTTCGCGGCTGAAGTTACTGTTTAACCGCGGAGTTTGCTTGTCTCGAATGGAAACGTCACCGGGCTTCGCTTCGGAGGTGGATGGGCTGCGTTTGCAGGTCCCCGAGAGACGGAAAGGGCGCTTAGACTTACACGCCGCTTCCCAGGGCTTTTCTAGCCCTCTCTGGGCGGTTTACAGTCAGCCTCTCGCCCCCAACAATCGGGGTCCTCATTTTACCCACCTCGGAAGGAGGGAAGGCTGAGTCAACCTGGAGCCTGGTGAGATTTGAACTCCTGGAGTGAGCAGTTAATTGCTGCATTCTAACCACTGTGCTATCTTCCTTCCTTCCTTTTATCCTTCCATCTTCCTTCCTTTTATCCATCTTCCTTCCTTCCTTTCATCCTTCCATCTTCCTTCCTTCCTTCCTCTCATTCGTCCACCTTCCTTCCTTCCATCCTTCCGTCCTTCCTTCCTTCCTTCACTCCCAATAGCACTTAGACTTCTATACCGCTTCATAGTGTTTACAGCCCACTCTGAGCGGTTTACAGAGTCAGCATTTTTGCCCCCAGCAATCTGGGTCCTCATTTGACCCACCTCAGAAGGCTGGAAGGCTGAGTGGTGGGACTAGAAGACCTCCAAGGTCCCTTTCAACTCGGTTATTCTGCTCTTCTGCATGGAAGGGTTTTTCCCCTCTGGATGGGGGGGGGGCTGTGATCTGGACCCCTTTTGCCTCCATCCTGCTCCCACCTCTGTTGCTGTAACTCATCAAACAGCATCCATAAAATTCCATATAAATTGGCTCAAACAAGGAGTGATTAAAAAAAAAAAACATCTCTCTTTGGAGTTGAGCCCAGAAACAAAACCTTGTGATTTTCTTGACAAGAGAGAAGTGATTTCTCATGACAGGGAATTGTTTTTCCAAGTTTCCAATCTAGTTTACGACTCTGGCATTTCCTGGTGGTCTCCGCTCCTTTCTATTGAGGGACGTATCTTCTCTTTCAGCATGGCATCAACTGGACCGTCCTCTCAATTCTACTTTCCACCCCCCACCCCCCGAGAATGCATTGGAATAGGTGTTTGTCCAGGAATACGGGTAGTCCTTGACTTACAATAATTCACTTAGTGACCATTTGAAGTTGCACTGGTGCTGGAAAAAAAGTGACTTATGACCATTTTCGCACTAAGGACCGTTATAGAAGCCCAATTTTCATGGGATCAAAATTCGGACACTTGGCAACTGATTCATATTTATGACGGTTGCAGTTCTTGGGAGGTAGCAGAGTTGGAAGGGACCTTGGAGGTCTTCTAGTCCAGCCCTCTGCTCAAGCAGAAGATCCTATATCATTTCAGACAAATAGATGTTCTGTCTTTTCTTGAAAGCCTCCAGTGATGCAGCATTCACAACTTCTGGAGGCAGGTAGTTTCACTGATTAATTGTTCTCGCAGTCAAGACATTTATCCTTAGTTCTAAGTTGCTTCTCTCCTTGATTAGTTTCCATCCATTTTTTGTCTTGTCTTCTGGTGCTTTGCAGAATAGGGTGACCCCCTTTTTCTTTGTGGCAGCCCCTCAAATATTGGAAGGCTGCTATAATGTCACCCTTACTCCTAGTGCCAACCTAGCAGTTCGAAAGCACGTAAAAAATGCAAGTAGAAAAATAGGAATCGCCTTTGGTGGGAAGGGAACAGCGTTCCGTGTGCTTTCGGCATTGAGTCTTGCCGGCCACATGACCACGGAAACCACAGCGCTGGCTCTTCGGCTTTGAAACGGAGGTGAGCACCACCCCCTAGAGTCAGGAACAACTAGCACATACGTGCGAGGGGAACCTTCACCTTTAGTCCTTCTTAGAACAATTAATCAGTGGAACAACTTGCCTCCAGAAGTTGTGAATGCTCCAACACTGGAAGTTTTTAAAAAGAGATTGGATAACCATTTGTCTGAAGTGGTGTAGGGTTTCCTGCCTAAGCAGAGGGTTGGACTAGAAGATCTCTTCCAACTCTGTTATTCTATTCTAGCAATAGCAGTTAGCAATAGCAGTTAGACTTATATACCGCTTCATAGGGCTTTCGGCCCTCTCTAAGCGGTTTACAGAGTCAGCATATTGCCCCCAACAACAATCTGGGTCCTCATTTCACCCACCTCGGAAGGATGGAAGGCTGAGTCAACCTTGAGCCGGTGAGATTAGAACCGCTGAACTGCAGAACTGCAGTCAGCTGAAGTAGCCCGCAGTGTTGCATTTAACCACTGTGCCACCTTGGCTCATATTCTATTCTATTCTATTCTATTCTATTCTATTTACATTATTCTATTCTAATTATATTATTCTATTCTAATTATATTATTCTATTCTAATCCTAATTCTATTTGATTAGATTCTTATTCTATTCTATACTATACTATTCTACTCTAATCTACTCTATTCTTTTCATTAGACTAGACATACCCAATTCCTGCAACCGTTCTTCCTCTGTTTTAGCCTTAATCCTCTTTGTTGCTCTTCCCTGCACTCTTTCTAGAATCTTAACATCTTTTTTTTTAATAATGTGACCAAAACTGGATGCAGGATTCCAAGTGTGGTCTTACTTAAGGGGCACTAATACTTCACGTCATCTTGATTCTATTGCCCTGTTGAAATCCACCCGTCTTAGGGCTGCCATGGTTGAGAAAACACCATCCTAATGCCCGAGATAATAAATTCAGAACCAACTTTATGTGACTATAATTTTCCCGTGCAGGTCTATTCACACAACCTCCTTACCGCATTCAGAGGGAACGCGCCTAGATTCTGCAGTGTAAATGAGGTATTATGAATCAGCAAACTCTGGATTATCGTCTGGCCAGATTCTCTCCTGCCAGGAGTGAAGTGATGGATGTGGCTTGGCCACAATTAGTCAGAATGCATCGACGCCGGGAACTGTGAGTTCCTAATATCCGGAGAATTCAGATTGGATTCTCAGGAGCCCTAAAATATCCCAGCGCCATTCAAATGATTTTTTTTTTAAAGTAAGAGCGAGGCGGACGGTTGAAATCTCATCCTTGCAACGAAATAAGGAGATGGGTGCGTTGAAAAGGAGAAGGAAAATATTTTAAATTCTCACGGTGAGAATTTCCTATGGAAGAGAATATTTCTAGCTCAGGGTTGAACTGTGCGGGTCCTTGGTGCTCTCTGAGTATGGCTGTTTTTTTATAGACGTTTTCTGACCCAACTAGGTAACATCATCAGGGCTAGAAGGGAATGAGGTTTATGGAGAGGAGGAGAAGGACTGTGGGTTCTTGTTTGGTAGTTTTCTTACAGACCTTTCATTACCCAACTAGGTAGCCGAGGTGGTGCAGTGGTTAGAGTGCTGTACTGCAGGCCACTTCAGCTGACTGCAGTTCTGCAGTTCAGCTGTTCAAATCTCACCGGCTCAGGGTTGACTCAGCCTTCCATCCTTCCGAGGTGGGTAAAATGAGAACCCAGATTGTTGTTGGGGGCGATATGCTGACTCTGTAAACCGCTTAGAGAGGGCTGAAAGCCCTATGAAGCGGTATATAAGTCTAACTGCTATTGCTATTGTTTTCTTGTAGACATTTCATAACCCAACTAGGTAACATCATCAGGGCTAGAAGGGAGAGAGGTTTGGGGAGGAGGAGGAGGTTGTGGCTTCCTTGGTGCTCTCAGAGCTTGGTTGCTTTCTTGTAGACATTTCATAACCCAACTAGGTAACACCATCAGGGCTATGAGGGAGTGGGGTTTATAGAGTGGAGGAGGAGAACAATTCACTGAAAAGCCGCGGCATGAAAGTTTGCAAAATGAGGCCAAACTCACTGTCTAGTTTAGCCGCAAGAAATTTTGGACTCTGGAGTGTGGCGGTAATTCACGGATACCTGCATTTTTGATCCTTGCCCCCCAGATATCTTGACCCACATCCCTAGCCAAGACCTGATTTATGGACACCCCAAACTTCTACGTTTAAGAATTCCTCCAGGCCATTTCTACGCCTCCAAAGTGATCTGGCCAATGTAAACAAAGCCGGAAGGATGCCATCTGCTCCTCTTAATTTTGTTTAAAATTAAGATAATCCTTTAAATGTTTTTTTTTTTAAAGCCAATCGGGGAAGGAGTCTGGAAAGGATCAAGTCTGCAGCCAAATTCAGGGCACAAAGGATATTCTGAAATATTATGAAACGGGGTCGTCGTAATCCGCAGCAGGGAGTTGAAAAGAATCGCTCTGCGATCGTCGTAGTGTGGAAACCTGCGTCATCTTCCTTGTAGCTCTTTGTCACACTCCTCCACCGACAGGCTTAAACTCTCCCCCAGTCTCTTTACATTTCGTTAAGCGCGTCACACACCCGCCAGGAGCATCGGTATGAGGGAGTCCCAATTTGATTTGACGGTTTAGCGCAGCGACGGCAAACCGCACGGAAACCTCGCCTGCGCATCTGCACGCTTGCCGGGGGTCGCGCTCGGAAAAAACTAAATTCCGGGTTCTAGCATGCATGCGCGCCCGACGATCGGCAACGTAGCTTCGTGGGCCACTTTGCGCATGTGTGCCATAGGTTCGCCGTCACAGGGTTGAGCGTTTTTTTAAAAAGGACTTGAAATCAGTTTCGCGGGGCTGCTGGTAGTCCTCGCCTAACACCCGTTCAGAGTGGCGACCCCACCGAAAAAAAGTGACATAGGACCGGTTTTCACACTCGCAGCACACCCACACTCGCGTGATCAAAATTCCGACGCGCGGCGACTGGCATGTACAGGCAGCCCTCGGCGTACGACCCCAATGGAACCCAAAATTTTCTGTCGTTAAGTGAGAGGCGTGAATTTCGAGTCCCTTTTGCCTCGTTCGACAGCCCTTCTTACCACAGCTGTTAAGCACGTCGCGGCCATGGATGAGTTAGTTACCTGGTTGTTAAGTGAATCCAGTTGCCCCATTGACTTTGCTTGTCGGGAGGTCGCAAAAGGGGATGGTATGACATCCCGGGCACCGGAAGTGGTTTTTCAGCCGGTTCGTACCAGTTCCCCCCCAAACCTGTAGCGCAGTGGTTTTCAACCTGTGGATCGCGACCCCTTTGGGGGTGTCGAACGGCTCTTTCAGAGGAGTCGCCTAAGACCATCGGAAAGCACATATTTTTGAAAAAATACGGAAAACACAAAATAATTTTATGGTTCGGGGTCACCACAACACGAGGAACTGTATTAAAGGGTTGCGGCATTAGGAAGGTTGAGACCCAGTGCTGTAGCGGGAATCGCGGGTGGGATTGGCTGTCTGCCCCAGCTCTATGCCGTCCTATGAGAGAGCCGAGGTGGCGCAGTGGTTAGGGTGCAGTACTGCAGGCCACTTCAGCTGACTGTTATCTGCAGTTCAGCGGTTCTAATCTCACCGGCTCAAGGTTGACTCAGCCTTCCATCCTTCCGAGGTGGGTGAAATGATTGTGGGGGCAATATGCTGACTCTGTAAACCGCTTAGAGAGGGCTGAAAGCCCTATGAAGCGGTATATAAATCTAACTGCTATTGCTATTTAGGCCGGGGGCCTGCACGGAAGGCAAAGCGCATGCGAAGAAGGCTGGGCACGTGCTCAGAAGGAGCACGTGTGGCCGCAAAGCGGTCCACACATGCGAAATGGAAGCGTGCACGTGGGACAAACCGGGGGGTAACAAAATGTGAAACTCGCAGCCGCCCCGGGATGCTGTACCCGTCGTAAATATGAATCAGCTGCCAAGCATCTGAATTGTGATCACAGGGAGGCCGCAAAGTTTATAACTGTGAAAAATAGTCCTAAGCCGCATTTGTTTCAATGCTTTCGAAGTCGCCGCACGTCTCCAAGCTGTCAAGGTTGAGAACCATGGGCTATTGAATCCTCCAGTGAGCAGTTAACCAGATGACCAATCGGAGCGGATGTGCAGTTTTAAAGGAACGGTGTGAGCTTTTTCTGGCGGCGTTTTGAGTTGGGTGGATTTTAGGGCCGTGTCTGCAGGCAGGCAGTCGTGCAAAATTTGCAGGAGGTTGCAAATGTTTGCAATGAGTTCTCATCCTTCAGATATGTGGATTTCCACACCCGGGATTCCCAGCGGTGGGATTTGAAGTCTTCGAAACATCGGAGGGATCGTGTGGGGAAGGGGGGGGAGCGTTTCTAATATTATCTCAAGAATGCAAGAAATCCCCTTTTTAAGTCTTCCTTTCAGAGAATCTTTCTCAAGCTTGACAAGTCAATTAGTTGCTGAGACTGTGGCTTAGAGCTAGAATAGAATAGAATAGAATAAGGAATAGAATAGAATAGAATAAGGAATAGAATAGAATAAGGAATAGAGAATAGAATAGGATGTGGAATAAGAATAGAATATGGAATAAGAATAGAATAAAGGAATGAATAGAATAGAATAGAATAGAATAGAATAATGGAATGAATAGAATAGAATATGGGATAAGAATAGAATATGGGATAAGAATAGAATATGGAATAAGAATAAAATAAAGGAATGAATAGAATAATTAATAGAATAGAGAATAGAATAGAAAATGGAATAAGAATAGAATAAAGGAATGAATAGAATAGAATAGAATAGAATAATGGAATGAATAGAATAGAATATGGGATAAGAATAGAATATGGGATAAGAATAGAATATGGAATAAGAATAAAATAAAGGAATGAATAGAATAATTAATAGAATAGAGAATAGAATAGAAAATGGAATAAGAATAGAATAAAGGAATGAATAGAATAGACTAATGGAATGAATAGAATAGAATAGAATAGACTAATGGAATGAATAGAATAGAATAGAAAATGGAATAAGAATAGAACATGGAATAAGAATAGAATAAAGGAATGAATAGAATAATTAATAGAATAGCGAATAGAATAGAAAATGGAATAAGAATAGAACAGAGAATAGAATAGAATATGGAATAAGAATATAATAAAGGAATGAATAGAATAGAATAATGGAATGAATAGAATATGGAATAAGAATAGAATAAAGGAATGAATAGAATAGAATAATGGAATGAATAGAATAGAATAATGGAATGAATAGAATAGAATAATGGAATTAGTATAGAAAAGAATAGAATAGAATAGAATAATGGAATTGGAATAGAATGGAGTGGAGCAGAACGGAACAGAGCAGAAGAAAACAGAATAGAATAATGGAATGAATAGAATAGAATAGAATAGAATAATGGAATTAGAATAGAATGGAACAGAACAGGAAGCTGCAAGCATCATAAATAGGAGTCAGTGGCCAAGCATCTGAATTTTGATCACGTGACTATGGAGATGCTGCCATGGTCATAAGTAGGAAAAAATGGTCCTAGGTCACTTTTCCCAGTGCTGTTGTAACTTTGAGCAGTCACTAAATGAACTGTTGTAAGTCCTGGACTCCCTGTAAGAGTTTGGTTTTTGTTTGGAGGCTTGTTTAAAACGTTAAGACTTCAAGTAAGATTCAGGTTGTCTGGCTTAGCGGACAGACAACTCAAAATGTTTTAAAATATATATTTTCACACACACAACACACACACAACACACACACAACACATAACACACACATGCCACAACACACAACACACACACAACACACCATACACACACACAACACACACAACACACACAACACACCACACACCATACACACATAACACACAAAACATACAAAACACACAACACACACACAACACACCACACACAACACACACACAACACACCATACACACACACAACACACACAAAACACAAAACACACACAAAACACACAAAACACACACACAACACAACACACACACCAAAAACACACACACACCACACACAACACACAACAAAATACACACACAATATACACAAAACACACACAACATACACACATACAACACGCACACACAACGCACACAACACACAAAACACACAACACACAAAACACAAAACACACACAACAACACACACAAAGAAGAAAGGAAATATTTCACAGTGCCTTCCGTCCCTTGCTCCCTTTCCCTGGGTGTGTTGAAACAGCTCGTCCGACTGTTGTGTAAATATTTTGCCAAAGATGGATTTGTAGGAGGGGGGGGGCGGGCCTTTCCCTTGGCACCCACCCAAAGTTATAGGGTCAGATGTTTGCCTGAGTGGGCTTTTTGGAACAAGCAGCCCCCAGGGCTGAATCTGTTTTTCTACTTTGCAGTCCAAAAGAGACACTCGGTCCGACCACAATATTTAAATTTCCCTGATTATATTCTCCCCTCCCCCCCCCCCCCCGCCCTGCCTGCTTAACTTAGCAGCTTAACGTAGTAGTAGCCCGTTTGCGGAGACCATTAGTAAATATTTTGCCTAAAGAGAGGAAGGAGTAACCATTGTCCTCACTTGTGCAGGTCACTCACAACTCCTGGAGTGGGATTGTGTATTTGCAATTTATCGATGGACCGGATTTCCATCCTGTCATTATTTCTTCATAAGTAACTCAAGGTGGTAAATATAATAGGTCGTCTCAGACTTACGACAGCTCATTTAGTGACCATTCGCAATGGAGGGGAAAGTGACTGAGGACCGTTTCTCACACCATTGCAGCATCCTCATGATAATCGTGATCAAAATTCAGATGCTTGGCAGCCAGCTCATACTTACGACGGTTGCAGCCCCTAGGGGTCGTGTGGTCACTTTTTGTGAACTTTTGACGAGCAAAGTCGATGGGGAATCAAGCGGGTTACTAACTTAACAACTTCACCATGGCCAGAAATGTCATAAAATGGGGTAAAACTCAAAATGTTTCACTTAACAACAGAAATGTAGGGCTCAATTGTGGTCATAAGTTGAGGACTACATGTATACAGTTAGTCTTTGACTTGCAACTAATTGTTTATTGACCATTCAAACTTATGATGGACTTTGAATGAATTGTAAAAATAATAAATACAGGATATACTATAAAATATATAAGATATGTATATGTGTGTATGTATTGTGTTACAACCCCTGGTATGCCCAAATATGGGAGGGAGCATACTGCTTCCCTTTTCTGTCTATCAGATCACCCTAGGAGCCATCCAGGCAGAAAGCCATTTTTTTTATGTTGCCTTGTTACATTTGTCTTGTATTTGTGCTGATAAATAAATAAAGGGAGACTAGTATAGATCTATTTCAGGCTATTTAGCTCTCATCAGCTAGCCATACCTTTACTGGGATTAGAACCTGTGCTGTATTGCATCTTAGGCAGATGTGTTAACCATTAAGCCACAAGGTTCTTCTCCTTATCAGCTGAGCCAGGGAAATAGGTATGTATTTAAAGTTACAACCCCTGGTATGCCCAAATGTGGGAGGAAGCTAACTGCTTCCATTATCTGTCTATCGGCTCGTCACAAGAGACCATCACGACAGAAACCCAATATTTTTACTGTTGCCTTTGTTACATTTGTGTTGTATTTGTGCTGATAAATAAATAAAGGGAGACTAGTATAGATCTATTTCAAGTTATTTAGCTCTCATCAGCTAGCCATACCCTTACTGGGAATCAAACCTGGGCTTCGCAACATACTGGAACGCCTGGAGCAATTTCAACCAAACTTGGTACACAGTTGACTTACCCTCTGGAAACAAATACTGTGGGGGGTAAGACACCCCTAACACCCCTCGGGATGTGTGTTCTGTTAAGATGAAGCCTGTTGTGCCTTAAAGTGGCTTCTACTGTACTGCCGTAAAATGGTTTCAACTGTGCGGCGCAGTGGAGTTGCCATGGTAACGGCTTCACAGTACTCCACAAGGGGGCTCCTTCTGGGAAGGGGGAAAATCGAACATTAGAAATTACATCTGGTCCGGACATTTCCCCCCTATAAATAAATACCCGGGCAACGCCGCGTTATCAGCTAGTAAAAAATAAAAATGGGATTTATCACCCAGATTCAAAGTTCCGATGTCTCTCCTGCCTCCCGTGGTCACATGACCATATTTTGGTTGCTTGGCAACCGATCCAGATTGACCACCATTTTACCTATGGCCACATGAGTAAATTTACGGTGTTTGTAACTGTGAACATCCACTGAATAAAACGGCTGTAAGTTGGTAAGGTACTCCTCCACTTACAACAGTTCATTTCATGGCCGTTCAGAGTTACGACGACAGTGAAAAAAGCAACTTATGACCGTGTTTCACCGTTATGAGACTGCTGCCGTAACAAACATAATCATTTGATCAACATTCGGATGCTTGGCTCGTATTTGTGACGTTTGCAGTGTCCTGGGGCCATGTGGTCAAAATTGAGATGCTTGGCCACTGACTCGTATTTCTGACAGTCGCAGGGTCCCGGGGGGGGGGGGGTGTCACACGATCCCCTTTTGCGACCTTCTGACAATCAAAAATCAAAGGGGAAGCCGGAGTCCTTTGACAACCCTGTTCCTAATGTCACCACGGCAGTGATTCACCTAACAAATGCGGCGAGAAACGTCGCAGAACGGAGGAAAGTTTTGTGTATTTGTTCGAGGGATCACGCAAGAGCCATGGATTCAGAAATAGGCGTTTATTAAAGATGTTAGCGATTCAAAGAACAGAACGAACGCCAAAGGTATTTATAGGAAATGTAACAATACAAAAACCAATCAGGGGCCGGGTACTGCACAGCAACTGCTGGTGCAGTACCTCGGCCAATCAGGACAGATTAGGTATGTCATGGAGGCTAGCAACAGCCTCCAATGACTCCTGACCAAACAGGGCCCAGCAAAGTGGTTGCTGGCCCTTTCTCATGTATCCAAATACACAACACCCCTTCCCCCCAGATCTGTTGATGGGGGGGGGGGTGGACCCACAAATCATAACTAGCAACTTTGAAATTTCAAGAACATTGTAAAATTTCCATTACATTTTCCCCAGGTTAAGTGCCCATTTTTTATTAATTCATTCAAGCAGTTTCCCCATTTTTATTAATTAATATCACACATCAGTTCCTTGAATGTACAACTACATGTGTGTGTGTGTGGTTCACTTAATACATGTGTGTGTGTGATTCACTTAAGAAGCAATTCTGCTCTGACATTAGAAGAAACCGCAATTATTCACATTTCTATTCACATTTCTATTTCTCCTTCCCTCCATTTAATTTAGTAACTTCTTATTTATTCTTCCTCCAGCTAAGTACACTTCTTTTTTCAGCTCAATTTTTTCAAGTTTCTCAAATTCACATTTCTCCCTTACCCTCCAGTTGCTTTTCTCACATCTTATTTTATTCTTCCTCCAGCTAATTTATTTGCATTACGTTTCTCCTTCCCTCCAGTTAAGTACACTTAAGTCTTTATTAGCTCAATTTACATTTCCCTTTTCTCAATTCAGATTTCATTCCTCCCCTTTCCCTCCAGCTAAGTACACCCTTTGTTAGCTCCATTTTAAGTTCCTCATTTCTTCGTTTCCCCCAAGTTGCTTTACACACATTTTATTTATTTAAATTTCCCCCAATTTTACTGCGCATGCCCAACAGAGTTTTTTAACAGTCCTGGCTTGCAAAACGGCCCTGGCGGCGGCTCCCGGCTTGCTGAGGGCTTTCACGGAGGTGTGGATTGGCCAGGCAGCATGGAGATCGGTGAGGCAGGCAGGAGGGATTTCA
Organism: Thamnophis sirtalis; assembly: GCF_051295495.1. Lineage (NCBI taxonomy): Eukaryota > Metazoa > Chordata > Lepidosauria > Squamata > Natricidae > Thamnophis > Thamnophis sirtalis. Next base: position 4,684,957 of record NW_028261388.1, on the reverse strand, counting down.
GGCCCCTGAAGGCAGCTAAGACAGCTGAGGCAAGACAGCGCGGAGGTCTAGGAGGAGCGCTGAGAGAGGCTCCATGGCTTCCCGCTGGGAAGCAGGCTCGCGGGGAGGCAGGGAGGGGCGGCTTTCCCTCAACTCAGAGAACGGAGCTAGCAGGGAATGACAGCTTCCCTCCCAGCATCGGGAGGCTTTGGCCGGAGGAGTGGCACAGCGGCAAGGCTCGGGGAGGCCGTGGAGGCAGGCGCGGAGGCATTTGGGGCCCTTCTGGGAGGGCGGAGAGGCCGTGGGAGGCCGTAGTGCATCGGGAGGCCGACGAGGCTGGCGCGGAGGCCGCGGAGACATCGGGGCCCTTCTGGGAGGGCGGAGAGGCCGTAGGAGGCCGTAGTGCATCGGGAGGCCGACGAGGCTGGCGCGGAGGCCGCGGAGACATCGGGGCCCTTCTGGGAGGGCGGAGAGGCCGTAGGAGGCCGTAGAGGCGACGGGAGGCCGTAGAGGCGACGGACGGCCGACGAGGCTGGCGAGGAGGCCGCGGAGACATCGGGCCCTTCTGGGACGAGCGGTGAGGCAGTGAGCGCCGGGTGAGCTCGTAGGAAGGCAGGCATCGCGGGGAGGCCGGCTGTAGGGGGAGGCAGAAGGCAGGCAGGCGTGGCCCGGCATTGACTCACCAGGCAGGCTTCTTTGGAAGGAATTGAGAGTCCAGGAGGCCTTGGGACGACTGGCAGGCATCTTGAATTTGGAGCCGGTCGAGGCGACTTCAGCTCGGCGCAGTTTGTAAGAGGCAGATAGGAAATCTGGAGAGAACGGAAGGCAGCAGCGGTTTCGGACAGGCTGGTCAGAGGTTGGCCTTCGCCGTCTCCAACTCGTCCTTGGGGTAGGCATGGCTCGTCCTCCAAGTTGGCGCACTGGCTCGTCCTTGAGTTGGCGTGGCTCGTCCCCCAAGTTGGCGTGGATGGAAGGCAAGGCAGCAGCGGTGTTCAGACCAGCAGGTTTTACCAGCCGAGTTAGCCTTCGCAGGATTGCTCGTCCTTGGGGTAGGCATGGCTCGTCCTCCAAGTTGGCGCACTGGCTCGTCCTTGAGTTGGCGTGGCTCGTCCCCCAAGTAGGCATGGAAGGTTTTCCGGTGGCTTCTGCTGTCGCTGAGTGCCGGCTGGCCTTCTGTTCTCTGTTGTACTTCCCTTGCTTTTCGCGCTGTTTTCCAGGCTCTGCGGAATCGCCAGATCCCATCCTCGTCGCCAGTTTTTGTGTATTTGTTCGAGGGATCACGCAAGAGCCATGGATTCAGAAATAGGCGTTTATTAAAGATGTTAGCGATTCAAAGAACAGAACGAACGCCAAAGGTATTTATAGGAAATGTAACAATACAAAAACCAATCAGGGGCCGGGTACTGCACAGCAACTGCTGGTGCAGTACCTCGGCCAATCAGGACAGATTAGGTATGTCATGGAGGCTAGCAACAGCCTCCAATGACTCCTGACCAAACAGGGCCCAGCAAAGTGGTTGCTGGCCCTTTCTCATGTATCCAAATACACAACAGAAAGCTCACTTAACACATGTCTCGCTAAAGCCACAAGAAATTGGGGGCTCCATTTTTGCGGTCGTAAGTCGAGGATTGCCTGCATTCTCAGGTCTAAGATGGTAGCTTTCGCACCCTTAATGAAACAGCAAAATCTGATTGCAATTATTTCTCAACCTGGACGGTTTCAAGAGGTGTGGTCTTCCAACTCCCAGAATTCCCCAGCTGGCTGGGGAATTCTGGGAGTTGAAGTCCATATATATCTTCTAGCAGCTGCCAAGTTTCAGAAACACTCTCCTATTACGTCCTATTTTGGCAGCTACCTGCAGTGAATTTCATGGAATCCGTTCATTCCATCCAATCAGGGGTGGGATTCAGTCAGTTTGGAGCGGTTCGGGCGAATTGGTAGCTCCAACGATCAGCTGGGGGTGAACCGGTTCGCTCCGACGATCAGGTGGGCCCGCCCGCCTGCCGCTGCACTTTACTTACCTATATCCTCTCAGCTGATTCACGTGGCACGGCGGTTTTGCTGCGCCTCAGCTGTGTTACTTCCCCAGAAGTAACATGGAAGGTACGTTCTGTTAAAACTCTGCACACACGGAGAGCACGCGATCCCCGAACCGGTTGTTAAACTGGCAGGGTCCCATCACTGGCCCCTCGTGCATTTTTGGGTCCACGCTGTTTTTTAAAAAGCCGCTTGTCGATAGCTCGCAGTACAAAGTCAAAGCATCTTTCCAGCTTGCAAGTTTTTAACAACAACATGGTGTGGCTGACAAGGGGCGTGCATCCATCCCAGATGTTGTTGTACCAGATGCAAAGTTTAGGCTCTCCGCTGCAAGCCATAGCTCTCTGGAGTGGGAGGATTTAGCTCTGGAGAGGCGGGATGGGGGGGGGGGGACAGAGGATGCAATGCAGCTGTTAACCCCGGCATCACATCCTGTGAAACAATACGCTCCTTGGGTTGTTTTTTTTTTAAAATATCAATCCGATCCATCGGAAATTCAAATTTGATACTCGATGTGCTAGACAGAAGAATGAAGGAGGAACTGGAGAGAAGCTTTAAAAAAAGCCCTGTAGAATAATGAAACAGAGGATACAAAACAAACCATTTTTTTCCCCTTTCCCTGCTGACTTCCTGCCGTTGGGGTGCATAATACGAACTCGCTGCCAAAAAGCAGCTGAGAAACATGTTTTGGAAAGAAAAGAAAAAAAATAGGAATGTAGGAAAATGTCAGCTGCTCCCCGACAGATTCTAACAGTATCTGTAAGATAATTTTGGGAGTTTTTACTCCTTGCGAAACTGGCATTTAAAAGTTGCAATTCCTGCAGGAACTTTTGCGATTTTTTAAAAATCCACGTGATTTATGCTACTGACTGCTGGGTGTGTGTGAAAAAAGCAGACCTTATGAATTAAGAGTTACGATACGATGGATATTTTTGATGTCCACAAATACCAGCGGTCCCTACCCCTGGTGTACTGTTAATTACGCAATTAAAATTCAACGAAACGGAGCAAATCGTATCTGTGGGAAACAGGGAAGCTTTTAATCAGGAACGGAATAAAATCCAAATTGCTCTCCTGTTGCCGTTACTGTCACTTTACAACGTGGAAACATATTGCCTGTCCTTTAGCCAAAAGAGGGGATGCGGTGGCTCAGGGGCTGAGACGCTGAGCTTGTCGATCAGAAAGGTTGGCAGTTCAGCGGTTTGAATCCCTAGCACCGCGTAACGGAGTGAGCTCCCGTGACTTGTCCCAGCTTCCGCCAACCTAGCAGTTCGAAAGCACGTTAAAAATGCAAGTAAAAAATAGGAACCACCTTTGGTGGGAAGAGAACAGCGTTCCGTGCGCCTTCAGCGTTGAGTCATGCCGGCCACATGACCACGGAGACGTTTTCGTACAGCGCTGGCTCTTCGGCTTTGAAATGAGAAAGAACACCACCCCCTAGAGTCGGGAACGACCAGCGCAGATGTGCGAGGGAAACGTTTACCTTTAGCCAAAAGAGTTTAAAAATGTAACATCCGTGGATGGCTCTCAACTTAACAATCTTTCATTTAGTGACGATTCAAAGTTACAAAGCGACCCATGGCTGTTTTTCACACTTACGACCGTTGTGGCATTCCCCATGATCAAAATTCGGACCCTTGGCAACTGACTCGTATTTATGACGGTTGCAATATCCTTTGGGTTATGCAACCAATTTTGGGTGGCCTTCCAGCAAGCAAAGTCAAACAGGGAAGCCAGATTCGTTGAACAACCGTGTGGCTAATTTAACGGCAGTGATTCACTTAACAACGGTGGCAAGAAAAGTCATAAAATGGGGGCAGAATTCATTTCACAAATCTTTTGTTGAGCCGCAGAAATGTTGGGTCCCGTTGCGGTTGTCAGACAAGGGCTTACCACACTAATTAAGTGGCTGCATTTATTAAGCAATTAACACAGTCGTTAAGTGAATTGCGGAAGCAAAACAGGTCGCAAAACAATCGACTCCCTGATCTTGTCCTTAAATTTATCTGCAAAGATAAAATTTATCTTTGCAGATAAATCGTTCTTGGTTGGCGCTGACCGGGAGCCGCCTAAATGCCTTCCCAGCTAAAACTGAAGATGCTGGGTGATTATCGCGGGGACCTGAACATCACTCCCAATTGAGCATTGGGCCAAGCGTTTCCTAATGAGCTTGGCGCATGAAAGAACGAGGGTCTTTCGCGGAGCTAAGTGGCAATTCTGGCTGCGCTTGGGAATTCATCGTGTTTTTGACCTTGGCTCGGTTTTTAGGAAGCTGGTTTGACTACGGAAGGTGGATGGGGTTTGTTCTGCCCTAGGCCTCCCCAAATCACGAAGCCGACTCCTTGTCCCGACAAAACCCCTTTTTATGAAGCTCATGCGAATGCCTCTCCTTTACCTCCAGCGAAGTCCCGGCAAACAGTCTTTCAAGGGTGAATTGACAACCACAGACCACATCTGTGGGGTCCTTGGTGCTCTCTGAGCTTGGTGGTTTTCTGGCAGGCGTTTCATGACCAACTAGGGAACATCATCAGTGCTAGAAGAGTGGGGTTGGTCAAGAAGGAGAAAAGGAGGAGGAGGAAGAATAAGAAGAGGAGGAGGAGGAGGAAGAGGAGGAGGAATGTGGGAGTCCTTGGTGCTCTCTTAGCTTGGTTGTTTTCTTGCAGACGTTTCATGACCCAACTAGGTAACATCATCAGTGCTAGAAGAGGGTTGGGTCTGTGGAATGGAAAAAGGAGGATGAGGAAGAGGGTGGGAGGAAGAGGAGAAGGATGATGACTGTGGGGACTTTCCTTAGTGCTCTCTGAGTTTGGTTGTTTTCTTGCAGACGTTTCATTACCCAACTAGGGAACATCATCAGTGCTAGAAGAGAGTGGGATTGGTAGAGAAGGAGAAAGGGAAGAGGAGGAAGAGGAAGAGGAGGAAGACTCTGGGATCCTTAGTGCTTTGTTAGCTTGGTTGTTTTCTTGTAGACGTTTCATGACCCAACTAGGGAACATCATCAGTTGTAGAAGAGAGTGGGGTTGGTAGAGAAGAAGAAAGGAAGGAGGAGGAGGAAGAAGAAGACAAGGAGGATTATGGGCTTCTTGGTGCTCTCTGAAGTTACTTTTTTTCTTGCGTCGTCTAGAAGGGAGTGAGGTTTATGGACAAGGAGAAAGGGGGAGGACGAGGATGAGGATTATGGGGTCCTTAGTCCAACTCACTTAGCAACTGCATTCTGGCCCCAATTGCGGCCATGAGTCGAGGACTATCCGTAGATAATTCCCCCCCTCTCCCACCATCAGCGTTTTGCAAAGCGTCACGATCAGCAGACAATTATCCTTGTCTTCTCCCCCTGCGTTTCACGTCTCCTCCTTTCTCCTTTTCACTCCACCGATCACGCGTGAAAGTGGCTTTCTCGTCGGGAGGAACAAGTCATAATTTGTGGGAACGGGGAAGCGGATGATAGCTTGTCAGCCTGATGCAGATTACCTAGAAGGGGCGTGGGTAGTCATGTGGAATTATTGTCCACTTTGCAACGGAAGCATCCAAAGTGTCGGAATCCTGCAGCGAGAAAGAAACTTGATTTGTGAAGCAAAAAATGGGACGTTCCTGAAGACACTAGCTGGTCCTGAATGCTTTGTTCAGAATAACAGAGTAGGAAGGGACCTTGGAGGCCTTCTAGTCCAACCCCCTGCTCAAGCAGGAAACCTTGCACCACTTCAGACAATTGTTTATCCAGTCTCTTCTTTAAAACCTCCAGTGTTAGAGCACGGACAGCTTCTGGAGGCAAGTAGTTCCACGGATTAATTGTTCTCACTGTCGGGAAATTTCTCCACCGTTCTAGGTAGCTTCTCTCCCTGATTAGTTTCCACCCATTGCTTCTTGTTCTACACTCAGGTGCCTTGGAGAATAACAGAACAGAATAAAAGAATAACAGAGTAGGAAGGGACCTTGGAGGTCTTCCAATCCAACCCCCTGCCTAGGCAGAAAACCCTATACTGTTTCAGACAGATGGTTATCCAACATCTTCTTAAAGACTTACAGTGTTGGGGCATTCACAACTTCTGGAGGCAAATTGTTCCACTGATTAATTGTTCTAACTGTCAGGAAATTCCTCCTCAGCTCTAAGTTGCTTCTCTCCTTGATTAGTTTCCATCTGTTGCTTCTTGTTCTATCCTCAGGTGCCTTGGAGAATAGTTTGACTCCCTCTTCTTTGTGGTAACCCCTGAGATATTGGAAGACTGCTGTCATATCTCCCCTAGTCCTTACAATACAATACAATACAATACAATACAATACAATACAATACAATACAATACAATACAATAGCAGAGTTGGAAGGGACCTTGGAGGTCTTCTAGTCCAACCCCCTGCCTAGGCAGGAAACCCTATACCGTTTCAGGCAAATAGTTATCCAACATCTTCTTAAAAGACTTCCATTGTTGGGGCATTCACAACTTCTGGAGGCAAGTCGTCCCACTGATTAATTGTTCTGACTGTCAGGAAATTTCTCCTCAGTTCTAAGTTGCTTCTCTCCTTGATTAGTTTCCACCCATTGCCTCCTGGTGCTTTGGAGAATACGTCCGTCCCCTCTTCTTTGTGGCAACCCCTGAAATATTAGGACCCTGCTATCATATCAGCCCTAATCCTTTTTCATTCAACTGGATATACCCAATTCCTGCTGTTGGAAGAAATGCCCATCTGGGTTCAGTTCCAAGTAGGAAGAAAGACACTGGAAATATGGAGACTGCTTCGAAAGATGGTTTAATGGTGGACAGGATGACATGGATTGAGATCCTGGGCAAAAAAGGGGGCAGAGATGCTCAGAGTCCCTGCTTTATGCCCTCTCTGAGCTTTTCCGAGGTGGCGCAGTGGTTAAATGCAGCACTGCAGGCCACTTCAGCTGACTGCAGTTCTGAAGTTTGGCTGTTCAAATCTCACCGGCTCAAGGTTGACTCAGCCTTCCATCCTTCCGAGGTGGGTAAAATGAGGACCCGGATTGTTGTTGGGGGCAATATGCTGACTCTGTAAACCGCTTAGAGAGGGCTGAAAGCCCTATGAAGCGGTATATAAGTCGAACTGCTATGGCTATTGCTATTTTGAATTTGAGCTTGTATTCTGATTGGTTGTCAGACTCCCATGGGGCCATTCAGGGGCAACTCTGTCGGCTGTCCTGAGTCCCAAGCTTGGTTGACCCGTGATGGGTGGATGATGTCATGAAAGGGCTTTGGGATTCCTGTTATGGCTCTGCCTGAAGGAGGCAGATCTTTGTTATGTAGAATAGACTGGCTGGGGCCTTTAATGGCCCATTGACAAAGGTGGGAAACTCACACACACCTTCCTTCCCCCCCTCAACCCCAAGACCCCTCCCACCCACCCCCACAACCTCCCAGAGCAAATACAGGGTATAAACATTTAACAACCATATACTAAAATAAACTAACTAACTTTAGCATCATCCCTCGCTTGTACTTTTAACTCCCCTTTTGTAAAGCTAACTTTAGATAAGTTGTAGCATTCCTTGTTCAATCATTCATAAGCTAACTGAAATTTCTTAGTCCCATATTTATTTTGAATGTAATCAATCCATCTTCTCCACTCCAGCTTGTATTTCTCATCGGAGTGGTCCTTGAGATATGCTGATATTTTAGCCATCTCTGCTAAGTTTGTTACTTTTAGCGTCCATTCTTGAATAGTAGGCAAATCTTCCTTCTTCCAGTACTGCGCCACCAACAGTCTTGCTGCCGTTATTAAATTCAGAATCAAAGTTGTCTCTATAACTGTACGGTCTGTAATTATACCTAGCAAGAACAACTGGGGAGTAAACTTTATCCTCTTTTTAAAAATATTTTGCATAATCCACCATATTTTTATCCAGAATGCTTTGACCTTTTTACAAGTCCCCCATATATGATAATACGTAGCATCAGCACAATCACATCTCCAGCATTTAGGTTGCAAGTTCGGAGACATACAAGCTAATTTTTTAGGATCTAAATGCCATCTATAAAACATCTTGCAGAAATTCTCAAATTTTTGGCCACTGGTTCTGTGGGTGTGGCTTGGAGGGGGAGGTGTCATGGGACTGGGTGGGCGTGGCCAACTTTTTCAACTTTTTAAAGCATTTTTCCCCAAATATAAAAAATTTAAGTGTTATGGATTAATTCTTTGGCATAGCTAAGGATGAAGGATGTTTAAATAACCTATAGGTAATTAAAACTGGAGGTATAATGATGTTAATATGGTAAACATTTGAGTTAAGATATTTGAATTAATATGAGTTAATGGAAGAGAAGCACCAAAGCATGTTGTAACCAGTTCATATACTTCTTCTTTTTTATGATAGATACCTGTGTTTCGTTGTTTTTTTTCCTGCCTTGTCCTTTGTCGTTTTTGTCCTTTTTTGCTTTATTTTTTTTCTTTTATGCCTTTTCTTTTTGATTTTTTCTTTTCCCACTGGTGTGGGCAGGTATTGTTTAAGATTATTACTTTTATTAATATCCTTAAATAATAATTACAGTCAAATGAAAATGGATATATGATAATGCTTGAGTTAATATGAGTTA
>NW_028261388.1:4591158-4676196 GCF_051295495.1 Thamnophis sirtalis | reverse complement strand
TTAATATGAGTTATGTTTGTTGACCGTGGAGGAGATGTACCGAAGCTTGTCTGTAATCGATTGATACATTTTTTACAGATGTAAAGAAAGATGCTGTACTTGTTTTAATTAAAATTAAAAAAACATTTATTAAAAAAAAAAAATTTAGGATCAAGAAAAAGAAAAAAGCCAAGTAAATGGATGGAGAGAAAAGACCATAAGGGAAATGAAGTTCCTGAGAGGCTAAATGGTTTAAAAGGAGGAAAGAAAGAGAAGGATTTGTTAATAGAATAGAATGAAATTTAGTGAACATAGACAAACGTTTACGTTCAATACAATGCGGGGGGGAATAGATTAAAATGACTATTTGTGGATAACTTAATCAAATGAAATGTTTACCATTCAGAATTAAATTTGAGGGTCTATGTTTTTAACAGTAAAGTAGAATAATAGAAGGAAATGATACGTTAAATGTGGTTAATCTGGAGAGGCAAACAATGATATTGTCAATACGTTAAGAAGAAATTAAAATTAAGCATGAGATTATGGAATGAAGATAATTGGGAAATGGGGGAAAAGATGTAAAATGTACTATGTGTAATTAGAAGATGTAAAGAGCGGAAAATCGGGACAACACTTTGACTGCAGTTCACCAGTTCGGCTGTTCAAATCCCACCAGGCTCAGGGTTGACTCAGCCTTCCATCCTTCCGAGGTGGGTAAAATGAGGACCCGGATTGTTGTTGGGGGCAATATGCTGACTCTGTAAACCGCTTAGAGAGGGCTGAAAGCCCTATGAAGCGGTATATAAGTCTAACTATTGCTATTGCTATTGTTTATAAAGGAGTTTTAATTATGTAACAAAAAATTAGAAAAAAAAACTGCTTGATAAAGCATTTTTCCTTGTTGGTGAATAGGCAGGAAAGCAATGCTTTAAAAAAAGGGGGGGGGGACCTTCCAACCATGGCACGGATCAGCTTTGAGCTGCGAGATTGTCGGAAGCTTTTCCTTTCCCTTTTTAAAGCATTTTTTTCCTGCCTATTCGTCCAAACCGGCAGGAATAAAATACTTTAAAAAGCGCGCCAGGGACGGGGGGGAGCTTCTGACGATCGCACGGCTCACGGCTGAGCCACCCGATTTTTCAGAAGCATTTTTTTAATACTGGCTCGCAGAACTGGGACAATCGTTCCTACTGCTGCGGCCGAACCGGGAGGATTTCACCCCTGGTTAGAATGCAGCATTGGAGGCTGACTCTGCTCACTGTCAGCAGTTCGATCCTGACTGGCTCAAGGTTGACTCAGCTTTTCATCCTTCCGAGGGGGATAAAATGAGGACCCAGATTGTTGAGGGGGCAAGAGGCCGACTCTGTAAACCGCTTAGAGAGGGCTGTAAAAGCACCGTGAAGCAGGTATATAAGTCTAAAGAGCTATTGCTATTGCTACAACAAGGTGGCGAACCAATCCAACACACCTTCCTCCTCCTATTTACCATCAAAACAACAACCCTGTAAGTTGGGCTGGGCTAGAATCAGGCCTGAGATAGGATTGAATGGGCACACAGCAGGGGTGGAAATCCAGGAGGTTCTGGAGAACCGGTAGCGGAAATTTTGAGTAGTTTGGAGAACCGGAAGATACCACCTCTGGCTGGCCCCAGAGAGGGGCGACAATGGAGATTTTGCAGTATCCTTTCCCTGGAGTGGGGAGGGAATGGGGATTTTGCAGTATCCTTCCCCTGGAGTGGGGAGGGAATGGAGATTTTGCAGTATCCTTCCCCTGGAGTGGGGAGGGAATGAGGATTTTGCAGTATCCTTCCCCTGGAGTGGGGAGGGAATGGAGATTTTGCAGTATCCTTCCCCTGGAGTGGGGAGGGAACGGAGATTTTGCAGTATCCTTCCCCTGGAGTGGGGAGGGAACGGAGATTTTGCAGTATCCTTCCCCTGGAGTGGGGAGGGAATGGGGATTTTGCAGTATCCTTCCCCTGGAGTGGGGAGGGAACGGAGATTTTGCAGTATCCTTCCCCTGGAGTGGGGAGGGAACGGAGATTTTGCAGTATCCTTCCCCTGGAGTGGGGAGGGAACGGAGATTTTGCAGTATCCTTCCCCTGGAGTGGGGAGGGAACGGAGATTTTGCAGTATCCTTCCCCTGGAGTGGGGAGGGAATGGAGATTTTGCAGTATCCTTCCCCTGGAGTGGGGAGGGAATGAGGATTTTGCAGTATCCTTCCCCTGGAGTGGGGAGGGAATGGAGATTTTGCAGTATCCTTCCCCTGGAGTGGGGAGGGAATGGAGATTTTGCAGTATCCTTCCCCTGGAGTGGGGAGGGAACGGAGATTTTGCAGTATCCTTCCCCTGGAGTGGGGAGGGAATGGGGATTTTGCAGTATCCTTCCCCTGAAGTGGGGAGGGAATGGGGATTTTGCAGTATCCTTCCCCTGGAGTGGGGAGGGAATGGGGATTTTGCAGTATCCTTCCCCTGGAGTGGGGAGGGAACGGAGATTTTGCAGTATCCTCCCCCTGGAGTGGAGAGGGAATGGAGATTTCGCAGTATCCTTCCCCTGGAGTGGAGAGGGAATGGGGATTTCACAGTATCCTTCCCCTGGAGTGGGGAGGGAATGGAGATTTCGCAGTATCCTTCCCCTGGAGTGGGGAGAGAACGGGGATTTTGCAGTATCCTCCCCCTGGAGTGGAGAGGGAATGGAGATTTTGCAGTATCCTCCCCCTGGAGTGGGGAGGAAATGGGGATTTTGCAGTATCCTTCCCCTGGAGTGGAGAGGGAATGGGGATTTCACAGTATCCTCCCCCTGGAGTGGAGGGGGAATGGAGATTTTGCAGTATCCTTCCCCTGGAGTGGAGGGGGAATGGGGATTTTGCAGTATCCTTCCCCTGGAGTGTGGTGGGAATGGGGATTTTGCAGTATCCTTTCCCTGGAGTGGGGAGGGAATGGGGATTTTGCAGTATCCTTCCCCTGGAGTGGGGAGGGAATGGGGATTTCGCAGTCTCCTTCCCCTGCCACGCCCACCAAGCCACGCCCACAGAACCAGTAGTAAAAAAAACAGCTGGCTCACAGTCCTTTCAAAGTCGGTCCTTTAATATTCGCCTCTTAGCCTCAATAGGATTGACCTCTCGTATTCTTTTCCAGAGCTATAAATATCATTTCCTGGGATGAGTAAAAAAACATAATTTTGCAGTGTTTCTTGCAAGGCCCTCCCCCTCCCCCCTCCCCCCCTCCGGATTGTCTTTCCTGCATGTCTGTTTTATCTCAGCCGTCTGTGATGCAAGCCACAAGGCATTTCTTGTCGGTGGGGTTTGACCCTTTCGGGGAACGTTGGCTGAAAAAAAAGAAGGAATAATGAAATTTTGAGAAGGAATCAATGGCATAACAGCGTACAGCATCGAACCTGGTCCGTTCTGCCTGCTCTGCAGAAGAAGGGAAGAATAAAGCGACAGGCATTCGGAGAGATTTTAATCTGCTTCCTTTCTTGGAAAGGCAGCTGAGTGAGGAACATGCGTGTACCACGGAAGGAGAGGCTGTTTGGATTTAATTAAGGCTGCCCACAACAGGATTTTAATGCAATTTGGATAATGGGCTTTGAATCAAACCACATGTCTCTCTCGCGTTGTGAGTCCGTGCCAAGAGAACGGATGCAATTTTGGAAGATGCGGGACTGACCTGCAGAGGGGTTTCGGGCAGTGGTGAAATTCATTTTTTTTTCCTACCGGTCCTGTGGGTGTGGCTTGGTAGGAGTGGTATGGCTTGGTGGGCGTGGCTTGGTGGGTGTGGCAGGGGAAGGATACTGCAAAATCTCCATTCTCACCCTAGCCAGAGGTGGCATTTGCCAGTTCTCTGAACTATTCAAAATTTCCACTACCAGTTCTCCAAACTACTCAAAATTTCCACTACCAGCTCTCCGAACTACTCAACATTTCCCCTACCAGTTCTCTGAACTACTCAAAATTTCCACTACCAGCTCTCCGAACTACTCAACATTTCCCCTACCAGTTCTCTGAACTACTCAACATTTCCACTACCGGTTCTCTGAACTACTCAAAATTTCCACTACCGGTTCTCCGAACTACTCAACATTTCCCCTACCAGTTCTCTGAACTACTCAAAATTTCCACTACCAGCTCTCCGAACTACTCAACATTTCCCCTACCAGTTCTCTGAACTACTCAAAATTTCCACTACCGGTTCTCTGAACTACTCAACATTTCCACTACCGGTTCTCCGAACTACTCAAAATTTCCACTACCAGCTCTCCGAACTACTCAACATTTCCCCTACCAGTTCTCTGAACTACTCAACATTTCCACTACCGGTTCTCTGAACTACTCAAAATTTCCACTACCGGTTCTCCGAACTACTCAACATTTCCCCTACCAGTTCTCTGAACTACTCAAAATTTCCACTACCAGCTCTCCGAACTACTCAACATTTCCCCTACCAGTTCTCTGAACTACTCAAAATTTCCACTACCGGTTCTCTGAACTACTCAACATTTCCACTACCGGTTCTCCGAACTACTCAAAATTTCCACTACCGGTTCCCCGAACTACTCAAAATTTCCGCTACCAGTTCTCTGAACTACTCAAAATTTCCACTACCAGTTCTCCGAACTACTCAAAATAAGACCCTGTCTTATTTTTGGGAAAACATGGTAGGTTGCTTCTCTTCCTGTTGAGTTTCCATCCCTTGCTTCTTGTCCAGCCTTCAGGTGCTTTGAAGAATAGTTTGACCCCATCTTTTTGAAGTTCTCTTGGTCAAGGACGTCACCTGAGTCAGCTTGTCTGGCTTTTCATATTTTTATTCATCAATCGTCCTTTTGATCTTCAGCGCCTAATTGTTGGTGCGCCTAGCGTGCGATTGGATTTTCACGCCCCCGTGCACTCAGATGGATTGTATGTACTCAGACTCCTGCCATATATTTCACTGAGCTCAGTATGGAGAAAAAGCTTACTCAATGAGTAAGCTTGTTGGAAGTTAGGTCCCTTATATTTCATCACACTTCCCATCGCTTATGTTTTATTCGCTTTATTATAATTTCTTTGATTGTTGTAAGGCAGACTAAACTTGCTGACTGGCATGCAAGTTTAGTGAATAATACTTGTTCTTATTAAACCTGCAGAGAGTAGAGTAGAATAGAGTAGAATAGAACAGAACAGAACAGAATAATGGAATGAACAGAACAGAATACAATAATGGAGTGAACAGAATAGAATAGAATAGAATAGAATGAACAGAACAGAACAGACTAGAATAATGGAATGAATAGAACAGAACAGAATAGAATAGAATAATGAACAGAACAGAATAGAATAATGAAGTGAACAGAATAGAATAGAATAGAATAGAATAATGGAATGAACAGAACAGACTAGAATAATAGAATGAATAGAACAGAACAGAATAGAATAGAATAATGAACAGAACAGAATAGAATAATGAAGTGAACAGAATAGAATAGAATAGAATAGAATAATGGAATGAACAGAACAGACTAGAATAATAGAATGAATAGAACAGAACAGAATAGAATAGAATAATGAACAGAACAGGATAGAATAATGGAGTGAACAGAATAGAATAGAATAATGGAATGAACAGAACAGACTAGAATAATGGAATGAATAGAACAGAATAGAATAGAATAATGGAATGAACAGAACAGAATAAAATAATGGAGTGAATAGAACAGAACAGAACAGAATAGAATAGAATAGAATAATGGAATGAATAGAACAGAACAGAACGGAAGATAGAGTGGAATGGAGTGGAGTGGAGTAGAGTAGAGTAGAATACAACAGAACAGAACAAACTGAACAAAACAAAATAGAAAACAGAACAGAATAGAACCGGTGGTGGTTTGGCAGCCTGGGTCGCTGGAACCAGCAGTGACCCAGTCCTACCATGCCTCTGAACCGGTTCTCCTACAGTGGCGCCATCTTTATTTTGGTTCTGCGCAAATTCCCCTCCCCCCCATTTTTAAACGTTTTGCGCATGCACAGACCTATTTATGAGCAATGCGAGTGTGTGCGTGCAAAATATTTGCGTGCACCAAACCGGCACTAATGCCGGGAGCAACCCACCCCTGTAGAGGATGATGTCGATGACCCTTTCTTCATCTCATCCTCTGCTGTCTCCTTCTCCTTCTGCCTTCCATCTTCCCCAACATCAGGGTCCTCTCTTCTCATTTGGGGGCCAAAGTATTGGAGCTTCCGTATCTGTCCTTCCAAAGTTGATTTCCTTATGATTTCTTCTTCTTCTTCTTCTTCTTCTTCTCCTCCTCCTCCTCCCCCTCCTCCTCCTCCTCCTCCTCCTCCTCCTCCTCCTCCTCCTCCTCCTTCTTCTTCTTGTCCTATCTTTGCATAATTTGCAACTCTTCCCAAGGAGCAACACAAAGAAGAGGGAGTCAAGCTCTTCTCCAAAGCACCTGAGGCCAGAACAAGAAGCAATGGGTGGAAACTAATTAAGGAGAGAAGCAACTTAGAACGGAGGAGACATTTCCTGACAGTGAGGACAATCAATCAGTGGAACAGAAGTTGCCTCCAGAAGTTGTGAAGGCCCCAACACTGGAAGTCTTTAAGAAGATGTTGGATAGCCATTTGTCTGAAACGAGTATGGGGTTTCCTGCCTAGGCAGGGGGTTGGACTAGAAGACCTCCAAGGTCCCTTCCAACTCTGCTATTGTATTATTATTTGGCTGCGAATTTTCAGCGTTGGAAATTTTCAAAACGCCTTTAAGAAGCAGCCCGTGGACTTCCTTGGGAACGGCAGATGACGTTAAGGATTTGGCACTTGCTTTGCTGCTTCCTCTTAGCATTTTTTTTTTAAGTTGGAGGATTGCAATTCTCTCCCCCCTCCTCCCTGGGGCTGTCCTTGAAAAGCTTCCAGAAGTTTTCAGCTGGTCCAGCACACAGCTGTTTTAAGTAGCCGCAGCATTCCTTCACGTAAATTGCCCTGTGCTGGGTCCTTTGGCTTGCAGGTGCAAATCTGGGTGCAGAGATATACAGCGGGTCATTTCCAGTTTGGCTTGCCCCCAGCCTCCTCCCAGCCAAAAAACCCCGTTATCCAGATCTAGATTACGCCCGCCGCTTCAGTTCAGCTTGCAAAAAAACAAAGCTCGGATTGTTTATCTCTTGTAGCTCAGCAAACATGCAAAAGAATACGGATTAAAAGCAAGCAAAAAGAAAGGAAAGGAGAAAGAAATATGAACTACAGGAAGAAGAAAAAAATCACACCCACATACTAAACCAGTTGTGGGATTCAGCCGGTTCGGGGCGGTTCAGATGAACCGGTTGTTAAATTGCTGGCTGGACCCCGTCCCTTCCAGGAGTCCCCATGTGCCCCATTTTAGCTCCCATATAAGCGCAAGGAAGGCCCACTAGGCCCAAAAGAGGGTGTGGGGGGGTTGCCCCCCCTCGTAGCCCACTTTTACTCCCGGGGGGGGTGTAGGAGGCCGAGTGCTGCCTGTCACACGCCCACCGTGGTCATTAGGACAGAGAACCGGTTGTTAAATTATTTGAATCACACCACTGCCTACCGCTAAAAAGTTGGGAGCGTGATGGCTCAGCAGTTAAAGATGCCGAGCTTGTCAGTTGGAAAGCTGGGTTCAAGACCCTAAGGATGCACAATGGGGTGAGCTCCCGTTCCTTGCTCCAGCTCCCGCCCACCTAGAATGTTCGAAAGCATGCCGATGCGAGCAGATCAGTGGTGGGTTTCAAAATTTTTTAGAACCTCTTCTGTAGGTGTGGCCTGCTTTGTGGGAGTGGCTTGCCAGCCATGTAACTGGGTGGGAGTGGCTTGCCAGCCATGTGACTGGGTGGGCGTGGCCAACTTGTAAAATGTGGTGAAAGTCACTTAACAACACTCTTGCTTAGCAACCAAAATGTTGGCTCAGAAACTCTGGCATTTGAAGCACGCAAGTCTTAAAGCTGTCAAGTTACAAGACCTTTGCATCCCTAACCCTTTAGGAAAAAAAAACCCAGGGGTGTTCAAACTTGACAGCTTTAAGACTTGTGGACTTCAACTCCCAGAATTCCTCCTCTCGCTCTTCATCTTGATGATGTGCGGACGGGCGGGGGGAGGGAGCCGGAACCGGTTCTAAACGGCACTGTAGATTTGTGGAACCTCTTCTATAGAAGAGGTTAGAACTGGCAGGAACCCACCCCTGGAGTAGATCAATAGGTACCACTTCGGTGGGAAGGTCACAGCGTTCCGTGCATCTCGGCGTACAGAACAGCATAGAATGAACGAGCTGGAAGGGACCTTGGAGGTCCTCTAGTCCAACCCCCTGCTTGAGCAGGAGAACCTATGCCATTTCAGACAAGTGGCTGTCCAGTCTCTTCTTAAAAACATCCAGGGGTGGAACGCCAACGGTTTCTGGAGGCATGCTGGCCCCATGACCACAGAAGGGGCTTCGCACCCTAGATCGGGAAATCTGCAGATATCTTGCAAAGCAATTCAACGCCCCCCCATGAAAGGTTTGCATTGTAGCTCCAAGCCGGTGGACCCAACAAACCCACAAGGGGACACCGAGGGGCACTTCTATAGATGACCCCCCCCCAAACCCCCACTGGTAGAGAAAATCCCTTCCCCGTGTAACTCACAAGGCCTGGGATCTCTTGGTGGTCTCCTTTCCCAAACCAGATACAACTCTCCTTGATCTTTTTAAAAATCGGATGAGTTCAACAGGAAGCCGCTAATGAATACCACACGTTATTGCCGGCTTTCCGTATATTGGAAAAGCCAAAAAAAAAAAGAAAGGGAGAGCTAAAAATAAGTAATCAAGCCCACCGCAATTACATTTAGCTTTAATTACTTGTAAAACATATGTCTGTCTCCCTGCAATTTTAAGTGACGCCGATTCTCGGGATGCTAAACAGAAGAGGAAGTTGACTCTCAGCAACCAGGGGGTGAATTAAATTCAGAAATACCGGTATCAAAACACATCAGCACAGGACTGATCTATAGTAATGATGGCTAACCTTTTCGGTTGCTGGGTGCCCAAAAGTCATGGGTGAAACCCAGTGGTGGGTTTCAAAAAACTTTCGAACCTACTCTGTGGGTGTGGCCTCCTTTGTGGGAGTGGCTTGCCGGCCATGTGACCTGGTGGGAGTGGCTTGCCGGCCATGTGTTTTTTTTCTCTCTCTCTCTTTCTCTCTCTCTCTCCCTCCCTCCTTCCTTTTGTCTCTCTGTCCCTTTTCCCTTTTTCTCTCACTTTTTCTTTCCTTTTTTCTTTTTTTCTTTTTCTTTCTTCCTTTCTTTCTCTTTCTCTCTCTGTGTGAGTCTGTCTTTCTGTCTGTCTGTCTGTCTGTGTATCAATGGTGGGTTTCAAAAGTTTTTGGAAGCTCTTCTGTAGGTGTGGCCTGCTTTACGGGTCCACTGGTGGAATCTCTTCTAACCAGTTCGGTAGATTTTATAGCAATAGCAGTAGACTTATATACCACTTCATAGGGCTTTCAGGCCTCTCTAAGCGGTTTACAGAGAGTCAGCATATTGCCCCAACAATCTGGGTCCTCATTTTACCCACCTCGGAAGGATGGAAGGCTGAGTCAACCCTGAGCCGGTGAGATTTGAACCGCTGAACTGCTGATCTAGCAGTAGCCTGCAGTGCTGCATTTAACCACTGCGCCACCTTGGTTCTACCGAACTGGTGCGAACTGGTAGGAACCCACCTCTGGTGCAACCCCAAAATGCAACGTGAGTGCCCCCCCCCCCCCCCGAGCATGCATCCCAGCTTCCACACATCCACGCATGTCCCCCGTACAAGCACTCTGTTCCCCCTGCCCGCTTTTGGCTTCCAGGTTAGTGCAGGAGGCCTTCCAGGCCCAATAAGAGGGGGTGCACGTATGAACCCCCAAAATGCAGTGCGAGCTCCCCCGGCACATGCGTGGCATAGACCCGAAGACCAGCTGGCCTATGTGCACATGCGCGCTGGAGCAGACAGGACAACGCCTCGCGTGCCCTCAGAAATGGCTCCGCCTGCCACCTGTGGCGCCTGGGCCATAGGTTCGCAGTCACGGGCCTAGTGGTTCAGGCACTAGGCTAGAAACTGGGAGACTGTGAGTTCTAGTCCCATTGTAGGCATGAAAGTTGACGGAGTGAATTTGGGCCAATCAGCAGGAGATGGTAAGTTCTAGTCCCGCCTTGGCATAACAGCTAACTGGGTGACTTTGGGCCAATCACCAGGAGGTGGAGAGTTCTAGTGCCGCCTTAGGCACGAAAGCCAACTGAGTGGGCCAATCACCAAGAGGTGGAGAGTTCTAGTCCCGCCTTAGGCACGAAAGCCAACTGAGTGGGCCAATCACCAAGAGGTGGAGAGTTCTAGTCCAGCCTTAGGCACGAAAGCCAACTGAGTGGGCCAATCAGCAGGAGGTGGAGAGTTCTAGTCCCGCCTTAGGCACGAAAGCCAACTGGGTGACTATGGGCCAATCAGCAGGAGGTGGAGAGTTCTAGTCCCGCCTTAGGCATGAAAGCCAACTGAGTGGGCCAATCATCAGGAGGTGGAGAGTTCTAGTCCTGCCTTAGGCACGAAAGCCAACTGAGTGACTTTGGGCCAATCACCAAGAGGTGGAGAGTTCTAGCCCCACCTTAGGCACAAAAGGCAACTGAGTGGGACAATCACCAGGAGATGTTGAGTTCTAGTCCCGCCTTAGGCATGAAAGGTGGTTGGATGATTTTCAGCCAATCCCTCTCTCTCTCTCAGCCCAGTCCACCTCACAGGGTTGTTGTGGGGAAAAATAGGAGGAGGAATATGGATATATTGGATACATGTTCTCCGCCTTTTTTGTAAAAATATTGAAGGATACGAATAAATAAATCTATTCATCTATCCTCTGGCATGTTTTATCTCACCTTTTTAGGGACAGGAAAACATTTATTTCCCAATCCTTCCTTTTTCCATAAGGGGGGGGGGGGGAGAGACACTGCAGCTAGTTGTGTCTATCCACGCCTTCAACCTTCAAAAGCTGCGCTCCACTTAGCGCCACGGGAGAGCAGGAGGCCGTAAGTTGCAGTGGCGAGACGGAACGAAGCATGGCACTTAAAACCAGCCCGATGCAAAATCCCCTCCGTGATAGGAATAAAACTGCCTAATCAACCAGATTCCCCCGGCCTGTTTGACAGTTACTCAACTCTCAAAGGTGTCAGCCGGAGTCCCTCCGCTTTGATGCCCATGTCTCTCCTTCGACTGATTTACAATTCTCACAGGTCACCGGTTCCCAACACGGGGCAGGATGCAAACAGAATTCGTAAATTCGTAAAGTTTGGGTGCTTGAAGATAGGTGGACTTCAACTCCCAGAGTTCCCCAGGCAGCAAGGGGAAGGGCCTTGTTATTTATATAAATAACACAAAGTGTTAAACATACATAATACTACTCCTATTTTCCACCACAACAACAATCCTGTAAGGTGGGCTGGGGTCAGAGAGAATAACTGGTCCAAAGTCACACAGGTGGCTTTCATGCCCAAGGCAGGACTAGAACTCACAGTCCCCTAGTGATTGGCCCAAAGTCACCCAGCTGGCTTTCCTACCTAAGGCAGGACTAGAACTCACCGTCTCCTGGTGATTGGCCCAAAGTCATCCAGCCAACTTTCATGCTAAGGTGAGACTAGAACTCACCATGTCCTAGTGATTGGTCCAAAGTCACCCAGGCAGCTTTAATCCCTAAGGCAGGGCTAGAACTCACAGTCTCCTGGTGATTGGACCAAAGTCACCCAACCAGCTTTCATGCTTAAGACAGTACTAGAACTCACCATCTCCTAGTGATTGGTCCAAAGTCACCCAGGCAGCTTTAATCCCTAAGGCAGGGCTAGAACTCACAGTCTCCTGGTGATTGGACCAAAGTCACCCAACCAGCTTTCATGCTTAAGACAGCACTAGAACTCACCATCTCCTAGTGATTGGTCCAAAGTCACCCAGGCAGCTTTAATCCCTAAGGCAGGACTAGATCTCACAGTCTCCTGGTGATTGGACCAAAGTCACCCAACCAGCTTTCATGCTTAAGACAGCATTAGAACTCACCATCTCCTAGTGATTGGTCCAAAGTCACCCAGGCAGCTTTAATCCCTAAGGCAGGACTAGATCTCACAGTCTCCTGGTGATTGGACCAAAGTCACCCAACCAGCTTTCATGCATAAGACAGCACTAGAACTCACCATCTCCTAGTGATTGGTCCAAAGTCACCCAGCTGGCTTTCATGCACAAGTGGGACTAGAACTCACCGTATCCTGGTGATTGGCCCAAAGTCACCCAACCAGCTTTCATGCTTAAGATAATACTAGAACTCACCATTTCCTAGTGACTGGTCCAAAGTCACCCAGGCAGCTTTAATCCCTAAGGCAGGACTAGATCTCACAGTCTCCTGGTGATTGGACCAAAGTCACCCAACCAGCTTTCATGCATAAGACAGCACTAGAACTCACCATCTCCTAGTGATTGGTCCAAAGTCACCCAGCTGGCTTTCATGCACAAGTGGGACTAGAACTCACCGTATCCTGGTGATTGGCCCAAAGTCACCCAACCAGCTTTCATGCTTAAGATAATACTAGAACTCACCATCTCCTAGTGATTGGTCCAAAGTCACCCAGCTGGCTTTCATGCACAAGTGGGACTAGAACTCACTGTCTCCTGGGGATTGGCCCAAAGTCACCCAACAGCTTTCATGCTTAAGATAATACTAGAACTCACCATTTCCTAGTGACTGGTCCAAAGTCACCAAGGAAGCTTTAAGATTGGCAGTTCGAATCCCTAGCACTGCGTAACAGAGTGAGCTCCCGTTACTTATCCCAGCTTCTGCCAACCTAGCAGTTCGAAAGCAGGTAAAAAATGCAAGTAGAAAAACAGGAACCACCTTTGGTGGGAAGGGAACAGCGTTCCGTGAGCCTTCGGTGTTTAGTCATGCCGGCCACATGACCACGGAGATGTCTTTGGACAGGACTGGCTCTTCGGCTTTGAAACAGAGATGAGCACCGCCCCCTAGAGTCGGGAACGACTGGCACAGATGTGCGAGGGGAACCTTTACCTTAATTCTATCCCTCTCAAACCAGCCAAGTCAAACAATAGAGGCTCTCTTTTCATTTATTGGAGGAGTTTTTCTAATTAAATAACGACCTTGGGGAGATGGAAAAAAAAAGGGAAGAGCAGCAGCTAAAACGTGCCATTTCCATAACAAGAATTATTCGCAAGATATATTTTTTTTGCTCCTTGGGGACAAGTCGGTGAATTAGCTAATTGGTTTAGGAGGGGTCGGCCTGGCGGTGATTTGGAAAGGAAATGTCTCTTTGACGGTGCGCCATAAAAAGGGTGTGTTCAGATAATTGACAGTTCTGACAGCTGAAAGCAGCCCCCACCTGCCTGTCCACCCCCACCCCCCCTTTAAAACCTGAGCGTTTCAGGTCTGTAATAATTGCAGCGCAATTATTGGGGAGCAAAAGGAAGGAAAAGGAAGCTAGGAAAATATTTCTCACTTTCCCATTTTCTACCTTGCATGGCTAACCCTTAGGGATGTGGGGGCTAGAGTTGCTAAGACGCTAAGCTTGTCGAT
Organism: Thamnophis sirtalis; assembly: GCF_051295495.1. Taxonomy (NCBI): domain Eukaryota; kingdom Metazoa; phylum Chordata; class Lepidosauria; order Squamata; family Natricidae; genus Thamnophis; species Thamnophis sirtalis. The sequence continues at coordinate 4,662,679 of NW_028261388.1, read as the reverse complement.
CAGAAAGGTTGGCGGTTCGGCGGTTCGAATCCCTCGCGCTGCGTAATGGAGTGAGCTCCCGTGACTTGTCCCAGCTTCTGCTAACCTAGCAGTTCGAAAGCACGTAAAAAAATGCGAGTAGAAAAATAAGAACCACCTTTGGTGGGAAGGGAACAGCGTTCTGTGCGTCTTCGGCATTGAGTCATGCTGGCCACATGACCACGGAGACGTCTCTGGACAGCGCTAGCTCTTCGGCTTTGAAACGGAGATGAGCACCGCCCCCTAGAGTCGGGAACGACTAGAACGTTTATGTACCTTATTGCTACCTACCTTAAGTCATAACAAGTTCTCCTAGGTACAGGAAGTCCTCGACTTACGACCACAATTGAGCCCCAAATTTCCATCGCTCAACGAGACAGTCGTTAAGTGGATCTCACTTTTTACAACCTTTCTCGCCACCGTAGTTAAGGGAATCGCTGCGGTTGTTAAATTAGCAGCGGCATTGTTAACTGAGTTTGGTTTTTTTCCCCTTAACTCTGCTGGTCGGGAGGTCACAAAAAGAGGACCGTTTGACCCCGGGACACTGCAACCATTGTAAGTCACTTTTCTCAGTACCGTTGTAACGGCACGTGGTCATTAAATCAACTTGTTGTAAGTCAAGGACTACCGGTAATTTCCACTTGGGGGACGATGGGAGTTGGGAGTCCAAGGTGCCTGGGGACGGGGGGCGGGCGTATTGCATTATGGGTGTGGGGGCACACGTACACTGGCACACTGGGGCATGTGCTTTTGACCCATGATGACAAAAAAAATTAACCATCACTGCCCTCGTCCTTCTATTTTATTAAACCGAACAGACCCAATTCCCGCAATTTCAGCAACTTTTTGAAATCTGCTATTGCTATTCCTATCTCTTGCCCTCCGTCAGGAAGCTCATCGCTCATTCTATAGGGGAGGAAGTGTTTCCTTTCCCCATCAGGATGTTTACCATAAAGCTGCTCTAAAGTTATGCTGGTTGTAGTTGTGTTTCCTCCACGCTCCCCACACAGATTACTGCAAGTGGCAAGCTATAGTATTTGTATGTTAATACCACTTTATATTGCCTTGGTAAGCCCCTCCACCCCCTTGGAATACGGCATTCAGTTTTGGTCGCCGTGAAATAAAAAATGTGGAGACTCTAGAAAGAGTGCAGAGAAGAGCAACCAAGAGGATTAGGGGACTGGAGGCTAAAACATATGAAGAACGGTTGCAGGAACTGGGTATGTCTAGTTTGATGAAGAGAAGGACTAGGGGAGACATGACAGCGGTCTTCCAATATCTCAGGGGTTGCCACAAAGAAGAGGAAGTCAAACTATTCTCCAAGGCATCTGAGGGGTAGAACAAGAAGCAATGGGTGGAAACTAATCAAGGAGAGAAGCAACTTAGAAGTAAGGAGAAATTTCCTGACTGTTACAACAATTAATCAGTGGAACAACATTGCCGCCAGAAGTTGCGAATTCTCAATCACTGGAAGTTTTTAAGAAGAGATTGGATAACCATTTGTCTGAATAGCAATAGCAGTTAGACTTATATACCGCTTCATAGGGCTTTCAGCCCTCTCTAAGCCGTTTACAGAGTCAGCATATTGCCCCCAACAACAACAATCCGGGTCCTCATTTTACCCACCTCGGAAGGATGGAAGGCTGAGTCAACCCTGAGCCGGTGAGATTTGAACAGCCGAACTGCAGAACTGCAGTCAGCTGAAGTAGCCTGCAGTGCTGCATTTAACCACTGCGCCACCTTGGCTCTGAAGTGGTTGAGGGTTTCCTGCCTAGGCAGGGGGTTGGACTAGAAGATCTCCAAGGTCCTTTCTAACTTAGTTATTCAATTCTTTTTTTTTTTTCACTTTTCCCTTATGCCTGTGATAAAAATCAGCAATGAAATCAGTTTATTCTGCCGTGGCTAAGTTCACGTGCTTTTTAAGTTTGAAGAAGCGCCACGGAAAATAGCTTTAGAGAGAATAGAATTCCTGGTTTTCCTGCTGCTAAGCTTCAGACGTACGATCCACACTTTCCAATGCTAAGCGAGACAGTCCTTAAGTGAGTTTTGTCTCATTTTATGACCTTCCTTGCTGCCGTTGTTAAGCGAATCGCTTCAGCTGCTAAGTGAGTAACAGGATGGTTCAGTAAATCTGGCTTCCCCTGTGGATTTTGTCACAAAAGGGATCACGTGACCCCAGGACACTGCAACCATCATAAATACAAGTCAGTGGCCAAGCGGGAGAATTTTGATCACGTGACCATGGCGATGCTGCAGTGGTCGTAAGTGTGAAATGCCCGAGTGCTCATAGTATGACTACGTAAAACAATCCAGGAGCAAATACAGCAAACAGAGGTTTGTATTTAAATAGTGGTTTTATCTACAAAGAATATATACATACACATACTTCAGTCAGACCCTCAAACAAACAGCAATCAGCAATTGCAGCGTGGAAGCACAGGGCCTCTTCTTATTACAGGCTCTTAAAGTGATATCAGCCCCAAAACCTTGCTGACTCATTCCCAGCATTACATCATCGTAGCAGCTGGTCAGCTCTTAAATCTTTACCCTGACATGAAAAACAGTAATAGTCTTTTTTTTTTTTTCCAAATCCCTTGAAGAATTGTCTCACTTGGCAAGAAAAAATTCTGGGCTCAATTGTGGTCGTACGTTGAGGACTAGCTGCATTTTTTTAAAAAAAATGGCATAATGTAAACCAGTCTGGAAGTTGCCACCAAGGTGATTTCACCCCCCAAAAAAAACCAAGAACTTCAGATAAATCAAGATTTACTCAAGACAGAAAGATGCCGCCGTCGAGAATTTCAGCAGCTGCTGTTATTCAAACCCATCCCTTAATATAGAAATCATGTTCAACCTCTTTTACATCTATTTTTCTTCCCACCTGTCATAACAGACTCCTTCCCAAACTCCATCTGTCTTTTGTTTTTTTGCGGTCCTTCATTTTGACTATGCGAGAACAAACTTTTCGCGAAAAGGGTTTTGTTTTACACCCTCGGGCCCAAAGAGAAGGGAGCCAACATTACGTAACACGCAGAACAAATCTTTCTCCCTCTTAGCAAATTTTAAGCTTGTCTGGACTTCAACTCCCAGAATTCCCTAGCCAGCAAGAGTAAGAAAGAACCCCTCCTTCCAAATTAAGAGCAGGAGATGAGAAAAGGAAATTAGAATAATTTTACAGCAGTGGGTTGTTGTTTTTTTAAATAATATCCCTCCATAACTTTCTTATCAGCGGGCTCCTTGGCCCTCTCTGAGCTTGTGACTTTTTTTTTGAAGACGTTTTACGACCCACCTAAGTAACATCATCAGTGCTAGAAGGGAGTGGGTTTGCTCTCCCCTTATATACTGAGTAAACAGTAAACAACTTAATCAAGGAACCGCCAAGAATACGCCCACCAACACTGACAGGGCAAGCCGCTAAGATATAAAAATAAGGGCAAATCCCATTCTTTTAGCACTGATGATATTACCTAGTTGGGTAATGAAACGTCTGGAAGAAAAGAACCAAAGACAGAGAGCACCAAGGACCCCACAGTTCTCTTCCTCTTCTTCCTCCTCTTCCTCCCTCCATCATCTGTCTCCTCCTTCTCCATTCACCATTCCTCCTTCTTCCCTCCATCATCTGTCTTTCATTCTCCTCCTCCTCCATCCTCCACAAACTCCACTCCTAGCATTGATGATGTTACGTAGTTGGGTCATCAAATGTCTGCAAGAAAACAACCAAGCTCAGAGAGCACCAAGGACCCCCACAGTTCTCCTCCTTCTCCTCCCCTTCATCATCTATCTTTCCTTCTCCTCCTCCTACATCCTCCACTCCACAAACTCCACTCTTAGCATTGATGATGTTGCCTAGTTGGGTCGTGAAACGTCTGCAAGGAAACCACCAAGCTCAGAGGGCACCAAGGACCCCTGAGCTACAACTGTCTGGGGAATTCTGAGAGTTGGAGTCCACACACCCCTTCAAGTTGCAAAGGTTGAGAAACACCGTGTTACATTACTCAGCACCCACTTGTTCCAATAGGCACATTTTTAATCAACTTCCTTCCCACTTTATTCGACTCGCTTTTCTTTTTCTTCTTTTATATAACAAACAGAGCAGGGACATGGTGTTATTACACTCTGATATTTTTGCCTCTTTTTTTCCCCCCTAACAACTCTGCATTCCTCAGAATAAACCCAGATTTTCCCACGACGGTTGGACCAGAAATGCCTCTTATCCATTTGTTGCATCTTGAGTAAATATTTTAGCAGGGTGCACAAATGTCAAATTTCCCTTGTTTTCAAAGGCGAATATTTATAGCTCAGGATTGAAAAGACGGGCCCTTGGTCCTCTCTGAGCTTGGCGGTTTTCTTGCAGGCGTTTCATTACCCAACTAGGGAACGTCATCAGTGTTAAAAAGTAGTGGGGGTTTATGGAGTGGAGGAGGAGGAGGAGGAGGAGGAGGAGGAGGAGAAGGAGGAGGAGGAAAACTGTAGGCTCCTTGGTGCTCTCTGAGCTTGGTAGTTTTCTTACAGACGTTTCATTACCCAACTAGGGAACGTCATCAGTGTTAGAAAGCAGTGGAGGTTTATGGAGTGGAGGAGGAGGAGGAGGAGGAGGAGGAGGAGGAGGAGGAGGAGGAGGAGGAAAACTGTAGGCTCCTTGGTGCTCTCTGAGCTTGGTAGTTTTCTTACAGACGTTTCATTACCCAACTAGGGAACGTCATCAGTGTTAGAAAGCAGTGGAGGTTTATGGAGTGGAGGAGGAGGAGAAAGAGGAGGAGGAGAAAGAGGAGGAGGAGGAGGACGACGACAACGACAATTGTGGGTCCTTGCTGCTCTCTGAGCTTGGTGGTTTTCTTGCAGACGTTTCATTACCCAACTGGGGAACGTCATCAGTGTTAGAAAGCAGTGGGGGTTTATGGAATGGAGGAGGAGGAGAAAGAGGAGGAGGAGGAGGAGGAGGAGGAGGAGGAGGAGGAGGAGGAGGAGGAGGAGGAGGAGGAGGAGGAGGAGGAGGAGGAGAAGGAGGAGGAGGAGGAGGAGGAGGAGAAGGAGGAGGAGGAGGAGGAGGAGGAGGAGGAAGAGGAGGAGGAGGAGAAAGAGGAGGAGGAGGAGGAGGAGGAGGAGGAGGAGGAGGAGGAGGAGAAGGAGGAGGAGGAGGAGAAGGAGAACAATTGTGGGTCCTTGCTGCTCTCTGAGCTTGGTGGTTTTCTTGCAGACGTTTCATTACCCAATGGTGCAACAGAGATCAGGAAAAATAAGGAAATGAGGAATTCTTGGTGGTGTCTGAACTAGGTTATTCTCATGTAGACCAGAGGTGGATTCCTACCGGTTTGGCTGAACCGGTAATAACTTGGCGGCCTGGGTCGTTGGAACCGGCAGCGACCCAAGCCTGCCACATCCCCGAATCGATTCTCTCGGCGGCGCCATCTTGTTTTTGCCTTATGCGCAAAGCAATTTTTGTTGCACTGCGGTCGCACGGCGTGTCCTTGAGCGAACCAGCAGTAGCAGGAACCGGAACCTACTCTAGGTGTAGACGTTTGATTACCCAGCTAGGTAACGTCGTCAGTGCTAGTAAGGAGTAGGGTTTACTCCAGGGGTGAAATGCTACCGGTTCTGACCGATTCGCTAGAATAGGTAGTTAAAAAAAATGCTTTAAAAAGTGGAGAGGAGTTGGCCATGCCCACCCACCACCACCAAGCCACGCCCACAAAACCGCGCGGGGGGTTAGATTTCACCACTGATTTACTCTCAGGTTATATTCCAGCCAATGAAATTCTAAAACCGCCCTCACCAACGCTGACAGAGAAAGCCACTACAATATAATATAGAGCCGAGGTGGGCGCAGTGGTTAAATGCAGCACTGCAGGCTACTTCAGCTGACTGCAGTTCGGCTGTTCAAATCTCACCGGCTCCAAGGTTGACTCAGCCTTCCATCCTTCCGAGGTGGGTGAAATGAGGACCCAGACTGTGGGGGCGATATGTTGACTCTGTAAACCGCTTAGAGAGGGCTGAAAGCCCTATGAGGCGGTATGTAAGTCGAACTGCTATTGCTATTGCTATAAATTGAGAGAAAATCCCATTCCTTGCCAGCACTGATGATGTTACCTAGTTGGGTAATGAAATGCCTACACGAAAACCACCGAGCTCAGAGAGCACCGAGGACTCCTCAATTCCTTACTTTTCCCAATCTCTGTTTTTGCACCAGGCATAATAATCAGCGGATTCCCAGTTTAAAGCGATCAAACCCAATTAACACAGCTGTCCAGCGGTTCCTGAATAAAACAAGGAAGAATGATTGGTTCCTTTGTCTGATTTCTCCAGCTTGCAACAAGGTTGTAAAGTCGTTGTTTTTTTTAAAGCTTGGCCAAAACATTTGCTTCTATATTTCAGAACACCCTGGGAATGGTTCTTGTAAGATTTGAGGCAGAGAAATTTATTTTCCAGCCGTGGTTTATCTCGTCAACAAGATAACAAGGATTATGTTTTCAGCGAGGAAATAACATGCTTCACCCAGCAGCGGTGCAGAAATGGGAACATTTTATATTAACAAAATGTTTTCTCTTGAAAACAGATAAAGGGGATATTGGATTGTTGCCTTCAAGAATCCGTACAGTGTCCTATTGCTACTCCTCCACGTATGACCACAATTGAGGCCCAAATTCCCGTGGCTAAGCGAGACGGGTTGCTTAAGTGAGTTTTGCCCCATTTTACGACTTTTAGTGCCCCAGTTGTTAAGTGAATCGGGCTTCCTCGTTGACTTTCCTTCTATTTTTTTTCGATTGTGGTACCGTACCTATCAGTGTGGCAGAACACAATAAATGTTCCTAGTTTCTGGGCAAGTCCTGTTTAAGGTGTACATATTTTAATTTTATATTTTATATCATAAAGTGATGGTGTAGGGCAGTGGTTCCCAAACTTGGCAACTTTAAGACTTGTGGACTTCAACTCCCAGAATTCTCCAGCCAGCTGGCTGGAGAATTCTGGGAGTTGAAGTCCACAAGTCTTAAAGTTGCCAAGTTTGGGAACCACTGGTGTAGAGTTTCCTGCCTAAGCAGGGGGTGAGACTAGAAGACCTCCAAGGTCCCTTCCAACTCTCTTATTCTATTCTATTCTATTCTATTCTATTCTATTCTCCTTACTTTAATTGCGATGCTTCCGACACAAATAAGCAAACCAACAATTAACTTTGCTTGTCAGAAGTTTGCAAAAGAGGACCATATCACCCCAGGACATGGCAACCGTCATAAATACACACCAGTTGTCAAGAGTCCTGAAATTTGACGACAAAACCACCACCGGGATGTGGCTACAGTGCTAAGTGTGGAAAACGGTCATCATAACTAACTTTTTTCCAGTGGCGTTGTAACGTCTAAACAAATGGTTGTAAGCCAATGCAGATACCGATTAACAGAGTTGGAAGGGACCTTGTAGGTCATCTAGTCCAACCCCTACCCACCCCAGCAGGAGACCCTGTGCCATTTCTGAACAGGTGGCAGTCCAGTCTCTTCTTGAAAGCTTCCAGGGATGATGCTCCCACAACTTCCGAAGGCAACTTCTGTTCCATGGGTGGATTGTTCTCCCTGTCAGGAAATTCCTCCTTGTTTCTAGGTTGAATTTCTCCTTGTTTAGTTTCCATCCATTGTTCCTTGTCTGGCCTTCAGGTGCTTTGGAAAATAGGTTGCCCTCCTCCTCTCTGTGGCAGCCCCTCAGATATTGGAAGATGCTATCATGCCTCCCCTGGTCCTTCTCTTCCCTAGACTAGCCATGCCCAGTTCCTGCAACCGTTCTTCGTATGTTTTAGCCTCCAGTCCCCTCATCATTTCAGATTAACAGCGTTGGAAGGGACCTTGGAGGTCATCTAGTCCAACCCCCTGCCCAAGCAGGAGACCCTGAGCCATTTCTGACAAGTGGCAGTCCAGTCTCTTCTTGAAAGCTTCCAGCGATGAAGCTCCCACAACTTCTGAAGGCAACTTCTGTTCCCTTGGTTGATTGTTCTCCCTGTCAGAAAATGTCTCTATTTGTTTTTTTCCATTGCTAAACCTTGATCTATCCCTATATAAAATAAGAATTGCCTGCATAAATCCCCCCAAATAGGTCGTCCTTGTTTAAACGACTAACCTCTCAAAAGTGTGTTTATTAATGCTATAAACGGTTCCACCACAAAACCGTGGTCGACTAAAGCGTGCTCGACGAAACCGCGTACCTGACGTCATCACAGTGCGACGAAAAAAGCACGCTGTGAGCGCTAAAGCTAAAATTAATGCGTAAACCTAAACCTAACCCCCCCAAACCTAACCCTAAACCCAACCCTAAACCTAACCCTTAACCTAATCCTAAAGCTAACCCTAAACCTAACCCTTAACCTAACCCTAAACCTAACCCTAACCCTAACCCTAACCCTAAACCTAACCCTAACGCTTAACGTAGCCCTAAACCTAACCCTAACCCTTAACCTAACCCTAAACCTAACCCTAACCCTAACCCTTAACCTAACCCTAAACCTAACCCTTAACCTAACCCTAACCCTTAACCTAACCCTAAACCTAACCCTAAACCTAACCCTAAACCTAACCCTAACCCTAAACCTAACCCTTACCTTTACGTGAATCGGCTTGCTTTAAAAGCGCTTTTTAAAGCGCCCTTTTTTCTCCGCGGTCGTTGTTGTCGCGCTGCTGATGACGTCAGCGACGCGCTTTAATCGGGCGCGCTTTAGTGGACCGCGGTTTTGTCGTGCCACGGCTATAAACAGACAAATAAATGGGTCTGTATGCTCTCATTCTACTCTAAAACCGATCCAGAGGCCGATAGAAGTGGTTAGCATTCGTGCAACTATAAATCTCCGATTAATGGAGTTATCCGGGAAGCAGTCGTTGGCGTTTTATAAGTTTTAAAAGCTACAGGTTCTCCACCGTGACCTGTGGAGAGAAAATTAAAACCACATTAAGGGGAAGGTGACTGTTTTTAAATTGCTTTAGGTTTTTGTTGCTGCTAAACGGGGGGGGGGGGGGGGGGAAGCACGCAAGACATTTCTCTAGCAATAATGAAGTGTTTCTCGCAGCGGCTTTTGATTTTCAATTTGATTTACGGGGCTCTCTCAATCGCTTGGCCTGAGATTTGAGTTCAGAGCAGAGAGCGGGTTTATTAGACTTCACTCACTTCCCCGCAGTTTAATTAAGATAAATTTGCCAGAAGGGGAAGCAGAGAACCAGGGATTTACGGCACCTGCTAATCATGCGGAAAAAGTTTGCACAACAAAATCAGGAGGAAATTTACGCCTTGAAAGCTTCAAAACGGTGCAATTATGGCGGAGGCTTATGCTTTTAGTCAATCTTGTTGGAAAGAACGGAGGCTTTTTGAACTCTGGTGCTGGAGAAGACTCCTGCATTGAGTCCCTTGGACTGCAAGGCCATCCAACCGGTCAGTCCTAGAGGAGATCAACCCTGACTGCTCTTGAGAAGGCCAGATCCTGAAGAGGAGACTCAAGTATTTTGGCCACCTAATGAGAAGGAAGTAGGACTCGATGCTCCGACAGTCATAAATATGAGGCAGTTGCCAAGCATCCGAATATAAATCATGTGATTGTGGGGATGCTGCCCATGTGTGAAAAATGTGTGAAAAATGGACATAAGTCATGTTTTTTCAGCGCTGTTGTAACTTCTAGCAGTCACTAAATGAATTATTGTAAGTTGAGGATAGCCTGCATGTGGATGGAACACCACCAGGAAATCCCAGGCTTTTTAGGCCAGACTGGAAACTCAAGAAACATCTGGAAAAAGGCAGTAACAAACTCCCTCCTTCCTTCCATCTATCTATCTATCTATCTATCTATCTATCTATCTATCTATCTATCTATCTATCTATCTATCTATCATCAATCAATATATCTATCTATAAATATATCTATTTATCTATCTATCTATAATCCATCCATCCCTCTCTCTCTACACCCATCTATCCATCCTTATCTATCTATCTATTTATCTATCTATCTATCTATCTATCTATCTATCTATCTATCTATCTATCTATTATCTATCTATAATCCATCCATCCATCCATCGATTGATTGATCGATCGATCAATCTAAAAATGGCTCTGTGTGTGTTTATGTTCCAGCATAACTCTTGAACGCCTCGAGCAATTTCAATCAGACTTGGTAAACAGATTACTTACTCTCCAGAAACAAATACTGTGGCGGTAAGACACCCCTAAAACCCCTCGGGGTGTGTGTTCTGTTAAGATACAGCCTGTTGTGCCTTAAAAAGGGCTTCTACTGCACTGCCATAAAATGGCTTCTACTGTACAGCACAATGGAGTTGCTATGTAACGGCTTCACAGTACTCCACAAGGGGGCTCCCTCTGGTAAGGGGGAAAACCCAAGATTAGAAATTACATTTGGTCTGGACATTTTCCCTCTATAAATAAATACACGGGCAATGACGGGTTATCGGCTAGTTTTGCATCTGCTCATTCCTGAATATGTTGCCACAATTCAAGAAATTCACTTTATCAGCAGCTCTGGTAAATATCCAGCTCCAATGCATTAAATTTTCTGGTCCTGCTGGGCTAAATGAGCCGATAACCAGAGCTTGGGCTGTGGATTTAATTTATACAACTTTCAGACTAATCCTCTCCGCCTTCATTTTCTGATAGCATCAAATTCTTTCAGCTGCTAAATAAGACTGCCGATGCTAAATTCTTTGGCAGGTCCTTTCATAAACCAGCAGAATGCTAATGAGGAAACGCTAAATATAATTAGAGATCCGTGCAAGTAACAAACAAAAATAAATAAATAGCTGAACATTCAAGAGAGTGGGGAAATAGGACTTTAGGAAGTTGAAAGTTTTATTTAGAATAGAGTAGACTAACAGAGTTGGAAGGGACCTTGGAGGTCTTCTAGTCCAACCCTCTGCTTAGGCAGGAAACCCTACACCACTTCAGACAAATGGTTACCCACAGCATCTTCTTAAAAACTTCCAGGTGGAACACAACAAGGGGCTTTAGGGGTGTCTTAACCCCATAGTATTTGTTTCCAGAGAGTGTACCAAGTTTGGTTGAAATTGTTTGAGACGTTCCAGAGTTATGCTGGAGAAAACACACACACACACACCACCTATACACACACACACACACACACACACACAAAATTTTAATTTTTTAAAAAGGGAAAAGATGTAACAAATACACACACAGTATTTTTTCCATGTTTGTTTTTTGTGTTCAATTAATAAAAGAAACAAAGGTGGGGGGGAGAGAGATTAAAAAAAACAAAACCCTAAGCTTTCTTCTTGCAAACTTGTAATTTCTGGGTTTTTTCCAACTCAGCTGCTGAATGCATTTGGAGATGGCTGGTCAGCAGGCCGAGTTTTGAACTATAATTGGGCAGGGTGAGTGCACGGCTCTTTCTAAAAAAAGAAAAGTCTTGATGAATAGAACATGATTCCAAAAAAGGAGATAGGAGGGGGAAAAAAACCTCCATTGTTAACCTAGAGAGCATTTTGGAGGAATAAGCACTGGGCCTGTCAAAACACTGATGTCAGCCTGTATTTCCCGACCTTGGCAACTTTAAATGTGTCAGCCTCAGCTCCCAGAATTCCCCAGCCAGCCAAAATGCTGCCTGGGGAATTCTGGGAGTTGAAGTCCATCTATATCTTAAAGTAGATTGAGACACGTTGACGGAAACTGAGTTTCCATGGCTACAAATCCACACGTTTGCCCCATTTCTCTAGTTGAGGCTGAATGGAGACTTCTTCAGCCAACGGTCTCCAGGATAAATTTGATCTATAGACATATATATATAAAAGCAAAATACCACTCACGCATCATCACAAAAATCTTCAGAACAAAGCTTACAAACTTGAAATTTGGCACATATATTTCTCTTGGCTTCTAGGGTCTTGCTAAGAAAGGATATTTTGAATTGACCATTAGTATTTCTTATATTATTATTAACACGCTCTGATACTAAGGAGTTAGACGTTCTACTCCCTCTCCCCACCTGAAAAGAACTCTGTTCCAACTGCCACTTGGGCGTGGCTGTAGCCAGCATGTGACTCATCCGGCCTGTGGGCTAATCAAGGAGAGAAGCAACTTAGTACTGAGGAAAAATTTCTTGACAGTTAGAACAATTACTCAGTGGAACAACGTTGCCTCCAGAAGTTGTGAATGCCCCAACACTGGAAGTCTTTAAGAAGATGTTGGATAGCCATTTGTCTGAAACGGTATAGGGTTTCCTGCCTAGGCAGGGGGTTGGGCTAGAAGACCTCCAAGGTCCCTTCCAACTCTGTTATTGTATTGTATTAGATATATTGCCAGGTGCATGTATGCACCTAAAAATTCTACACGGGCATCATAACCAGATAAAGAAGTGTTTCATTCCAATTATCCACAGTGAAGTACCGTATGTTGAGCACTGATTCCTCGTAGGTTGCTAATCCCATCAACTCTGTGGTGCGTGGAATAATTGGATCCATATATTTATCTTTCCACGCTGGAAAATACTGTATATCTTTTAAGCACTAAGTGGCAAATGAGGGGGGGTGGGGGGAAATCCACTTTTTCAAAATCCAATTTCCAGGCAATAAAGGTGTAGCTCCAAACAACAAGAATACCTGCGAAGGGTAGGCCTTACCTCAGAATTAAATTCGGACACTTGATAACTGACTCACATTTATGACGGTTGCAGTGTTCACGTCATCTGCTTTTGCGACCTTCCGACCAGAAAAGCCAATGGGGGAGACAGATTCCCTTAACAGCTGTGGCAAGGAAGGTCGTAAATTCACAAAATTCGCGGAACGGTCTCATTTAACAACGTAAACTTTGAGCTTAATGGTGGTCGTAAGTCGAGGACTACATGTTGCCCTCAACTTGGAGATAATGCGAAGTCTTAATACTTCACAAAAGGTTGCCTTTCATGAATGTTAAGCCAACCAAGTTTCTTTAGTTTTAGTTTACTTTTATTAAATTTCTGTGCTGTCCATCTCCCCTACAAGGCTGGAGGCTGAATGGAAAGAGAGTTGATTTATTGATGAAGCAAAACTTGTGTGATGCTGGGCAGCTGACCACATGGAGTTGAGATAGAGGGGTATTTATACCCTCTCTTGGGCTTTGCCCTTGAGCCTCCTGTTCCTGTGCAAGAACATGTATTCTATTGACTGTTGTCAGACTCCCATGGAGCCATGTAGGGTCATGCTTGCCTGAGACAAGTTTGGTTGAAGTTTGCCGGGTGATGCAATGCCTGTAGGAGATTGAGCAATGCAGTGAGCTCTGCAGTTAGCAGAGGTAGATTCCTACCGGTTCGGCCCGGTTCGGCCGAACTCAGCTGCCCATGCACCTGAAGCGGTTCTATTGTCTTCGGCGCCATCTTGGTTTTTGCTTCTGCGCATGCGCAGAACAATCTCCATTGCAGAAATGTAATTCCTCCCGCCCCTTTTCTAATGTTCTGCGCATGTGCTGACCTTTTAATTTGTAAATGCACACGAGTGAGCGAGCGAGTGAGAATGCCACTGTTAAGAAAGACTTGGGGGCTGCTCTACATGGGGCAGCCCTTGAAGAGCATTCGGAGACTTCAGCTCGTCCAGAATGCAGCCGCGCGAGCGATTGTGGGTGCACCTCGGTACACCCACGTTACACCTATCCTCCGCGAGCTGCACTGGTTACCGATTGGTCTCCGGATACGCTTCAAGGTGCTAGTCGTCACTTATAAAGCCCTTCATGGTATTGGACCTGGGTACTTGAGAGACCGCCTGCTGCCAATTACCTCCCAAAGACCCATTAGATCACACAGGGTCGGCCTCCTCCAGGTTCCGTCTACTAGCCAATGTCATCTGGCCACTACCCGGGGGAGGGCCTTCTCTGTGGCCGCTCTGGCCCTTTGGAACGAGCTCCCCGCAGAGATTCGGACCCTCACTTCTCTCCAGGCCTTCCGAAAAGCCGTTAAAACCTGGCTGTGTCGGCAGGCCTGGGGTCGATGAGTTCCCTTCCCCTCTCGAATCGTGTGGCTGTTGGTTGTTTTAAATGCCCTGTACTTTTTGTAGTTTTTGTGTTTTTCCCTCCCCCCCCCCCTTGGGTTTGTGCGCCGCCCTGAGTCCCGCTGGGAATAGGGCGGCATATAAATAAAATGAACCTCGAACCTCGAACCTGTCTTCAAAAACATGTTTCTCCTTTAGGGAAATATAATATGCTGGCTTTTTAAGATATTTCTCAAAATATTTCATTCTTCTAGGAGGGGTATAGCTTTCCATAGCGGGAAAGAAGTCCACGAATTCATTCTGTCAGACGCTAAGAACTTTTTCTAGTCCCTCCGTCCTAACTCATAACAACTCTGGGTGGCTTCGAAACCAATTAAGAACAATCATAAAAATGTAACGGCATCCCAGCATAAACCGAAGTGGCAGCTGAGATCTGAATTTATGCCCCTATAAAAATGGATTCACGCTGGCCCTGTGCCCGAGAGAACAGTTGGCTCTTCGGAGTCTTATAAAAGGACTTTTAGTTGTGGGGGGGTCACCCAAATCTCAGGGGCCAAACTGTCCCACAGAACTGGTGGTTCAGATTGACCTGCCAACTTTTAAATGATTCATTGAAACCTGTCCCACCCTCCATGCCCCCGAAATCTGAGAAATGTTAAGTTGTGTTCTGACCGAGGCTTCCCGAGAGCATGAAGCAAACTCCTGGTCCCGACAAAACCCCCTTTTTATTAATTTTCTGTGAATTCTGCTCCTTCACATCCAGCGAAGTCTTTCAAAGGAGGATTTACGGTCACAGACCTTCTCTTGCTTGGAGAGCTGCCAGGCCGATATCTGCAAAACTTGGCAAGGCGTCTCGGAGAGTCACAAACCAATTAAGCGAACTAGTTGTCTCCTGCAAACTCCACTCCCCTTTCGCTCCTCTTTTATTTCCTCTGGGAGGGGCCATTCACCATCCACCCGTGGCCATACTCCCAAGTCGACCCCTGTTGTTTAGCTGTACCCTTCGTCTGGCAGCTCTGCGCATGCGCACACAGGGAACAGGCTCCAGCTGTTCATCTGCCTCACTGATGCCTGACTCCGAAGGCAGCTGATAACTGGCATACGGCTCTGTCCCGCTCTCTGCCTCCGACACAGAACCCTCATCAGAGCCTTCCCCAGACTCCAGGACTGGCCCATCTTCCTCCCCAACCTCCTCACTGTCCGAATCTGCTGCCAGCTCCTCTGGCCACTGGCAGGCCACAATAAGATGTGTCCATCTGCTGTCACAGAGTTTGTTCTACTTAAAGTACTGTGTGTGTCTGTTCCTCCTCATAATATTTGCGTCTAGGTTATATTTTTTAAGTGTCCAGTTTATTTTTGAACATCTACAGAGTCCGTTGAATGAGGCAGACTTATACATTTAACTTACAGTTAGTCTTTGACTTACAACAGTTGATTTAGTGGCTGTTTGACGACACAACAACACTGAAAAAAGTGATCGTTTTTCACACTCACGACCATTCTGCATCCCCATGGTCATGGGATCAAAAGTCAGATGTTTGGCAACTGACTCATATTTATGATGGTTGCAGAAAGAGGTGGTATTCAGGCGGTTCGAACCAGTTCACCTGAACCGGTAGTGGAAATCGCGGGAGGCTCCCCCCCCCCCCCCCGGCTGTATGCTGTCTTATTTAGGCACACGAGAGCCGAGGTGGCGCAGTGGGTAGAGTGCAGCACTGCAGGCCACTTCAGCTGACTGCTATCAGCAGTTCAGCGGTTCAAATCTCACCAGCTCAGGGTTGACTCAGCCTTCCAACCTTCCGAGATGGGTGAAATGAAGACCCAGATTGTTGTTGGGGGCAATATGCTGACTCTGTAAACGGTTAACCGCTTAGAGAGGGCTGAAAGCCCTATGAAGCTGTGTGTAAGTCTAACTGCTATTGCTATTGCTATTTTTGAGGCCGGGTGCTTGCGCGGAAGGCATGCACACAAGCAAAGCGCATGTGTGGAAGGCCAGGTGCATGCATGGATGGAGTGTGTGGGCCTGTGCAGTGAGGGTGCGCACGAGGGACGAACCAGTGGCAACAAAATGTGAAGCCCACCACTGGTTGCAGAGTCCTGGGGTCACATGATCCCCTTTTGCAACCTTCTGATTTGCAAAGTCCATGGGGAAGCCCGATTCACTTAACAACCGCGTTACTAACTTAACAACCGAAGTGATTCACTTTACAGCTTTGGCCAAAAAAAAAAACCCCGGTATACAATGGAACAAAACTCACTTAACAAACGTCTCATAGCCCCAGAAATTTTGGGCTCGATTGAAGTCATAAGTTGAGAAACTAACTGTGCATTGCTGTTCCGTCCCGTAATGTTTGCTTCTAGGTAAATTTCTTAATTTTATTTTTTAAGTGGCGAGCTTGTTTTGAAGATCTACAGCGTCAGCCTGGAAAGAGGCAGCCTTCTAAATCTAAATTGCAAATAAATAAGTCTGGTGAGTTGCACACATCACAGGAACATGAGTCACTTGCTTTCCAAATGTGCTGGAGTTTCAACTGAGAGAATTTCTAGGGAAGGCTTGAAGTCCTCTGCATTTGACTTCCAGGAATTTTGGAAGGCCTCCATCCAATTGGAGAGAAGCTTGGTGTTTCCAGGTCATTCTTCCCTCAAATTAATTTTTGGTTCTGGGATGATGTGGGATGGGACCTCCAGATTTTGCTCAGATATGAGTTCCACAATGCTAAGTGAGGGCCTGTTCTAATTGTAGTTTGTTGAGCAAGCTATAATGGCCATCATTGATGGTTGAGGATCTCTCATGGCTTCATGGGACACGTTCCACCGGCAGCACGGGGCTCTTCAAACTTGGCAACTTTAAGACTTGTGGACTTCAACTCCCAGAATCCCTTAGCCAGCCATAACTACCACTTCGTGGGTGGCTGAGGAATTCTGGGAGTTGGAGTCCACAGGTTGCCAAGTTTGGAGATCCTGGTTTTAGCAAAAAAAAGGGGGGGCTATTAGGTTTTGAAACTGCATGCGATGTGACCCTAACCTTGATTGGAACCTATGGTTACGTCAACATAGCAACTTGGAGCTTAGTCAACAAACTATGGCTTAAATCTCGCGTCTAATCTGGGTTTAAGAGTATGTTAGTGAGCTTCTAATTCTGCTGTGTCCCATGGCGTTGACTCCATCTTGTCTTCATTTCATGATTGAGGTCTGAAGTAGTTGTAGCAGTGGTGGGTTTCAAAAAATTTCGGAACCCCTTCTGTAGGTGCGGCCTGCTTTCTGGTGGAACCTCTTCTAACCGGTTCGGTAGATTTGACGAACCGGTTCTACCGAACTGGTGCGAACTGGTAGGAACCCACCTCTGAGTTGTAGCAATAGCACTTAGACTTAGATACCGCTTCACAGTACTTTCCAGCCCTCTCTAAGCGGTTTACAAAGTCAGCCTCTTGCCCCCAACAATCTGGCTCCTCATTTGACCCACCTTGGAAGGACAGAAGGCTAAGTCAAGATTGAGGCTGGTAAGATTTGAACTGCCAAACTGCTGGCAGCTGGCAGTCAGCAGAAGTAACTTGCAGTACTGCACTCTTACCACTGCGCCATCCTGGCTCGTTACGCAGAGTTAACAGCCATTAATACTGCAGTGTTTCTCCTTTAAGCCAACAATAATATACAGCAGTTTCAAGGTGTATGAAACAAGACACAGTTCATTGACTACTAGTCAATGAATAATAATAATAATATCCTGATTGGCGAATGGCAGATGGCTGAATAACAGAATAGAGTTGGAAGGGGCCTTGGAGGTCTTCTAGTCCAACCCCCTGCTCAGGAAGGAAACCCTGGATCATTTCAGACAAATGGTTGTCCAATCTCTTCTTAAAAAATTCCCCGTGTTGGAGCGTTCACAACCTCTGGAGGCAAATTGTTCCACTTCTCAATGTTAGGAAAAAGGCTGTACAGCTACATATTGGCCATTAAATTGGAAGGTGAACAAGCGAAGCAGAGTTGGGTTTCACATTTTTTTTTACCACCGGTTCGCCCCCCCCCCCCCCCGCGGGCACACGCTCATTCGCTACAGTGTCATTGTAACTTTGAACGGTCACTAAACAAATGGTTGTATGTCGAGGACCAAGGACCACTTGTATATTGTTCTCCTGCTTGAGCAGGGGGCTGGACTAGAAGACTTCCAAGGTCCCTTCCAGCTCATTCTATTCTGTTCTATATGGATATTATGGAGTCTTTCATTGCTATACCTTCACGGATACGTATAAAAGAGACTTAATTGTTATTTGTTAGTTGGGAAGTCGTGTCCGATCCATCGCAACCCCATGGACAATGTTCCTCCAGGCCTTCCTGTCCTCTACCATCCTCTGGAGTCCATTGAAGCTCACGCCTGCAGCTTCTGTTGCTCCATTCAGCCACCTCCTTCTCTGCCGTCCCTTCTTCTTTTGCCCTCTGTCGTTCCCAGCATGAGGCTCTTCTCCAGGGAGTCCTTCCTTCTCATTAGGTGGCCAAAGTCTTTGAGTTTCCTCTTCAGGATCTGGCCTTCTAAAGAGCAGTCAGGGTGGATCTCCTCTAGGACTGACCGGTTGGATGGCCTTGCAGTCCAAGGGACTCAATGCAGGAGTCTTCTCCAGCACCAGAGTTCAAAGGCCTCCATTCTTTGGCCCTCAGCCTTCCTTATGGTCCAACTTTCACAGCCATCCATTGCAAGTGGGAAAACCGTAGCCTTGACTAGACACACTTTTGATTGGCAGGGTGATGTCTCTGCTTTTTAGGATGCTGTCTAGATTTGCTGTAACTTTCCTCCCCAGGAGCAAGCATCTTTTAATTTTTTAGCTGCAGTCCCCATTTGCAGTGACCTTGGAGCCCAGGGAAATAAAACCTGTCACTACCTCCATTTCTTTCCCATCGATTCGCCAGGAATTGAGAGGGCCGGATGCCATGATCTTACTTTTCTTAATGTTGAGTTTCAAGCCAACTTCTGCACTCTCCTCCTTCACCCGCATCAAGAGGCTCTTTAGTTCCTCTTCACTTTCTGCCACAGTCATATTATCTGCATACCTGAGGTTGTTGGTATTTCTCCCTGCAATCTTAATACCAACTTTTCAACTCTTTCTCTCTAATTCTTTCTCTCATTTTATAGCAATAGCAATAGCAGTTAGACTTATATACCGCTTCATAGGGCTTTCAGCCCTCTCTAAGCGGTTTACAGAGTCAGCATATCACCCCCAACAGTCTGGGTTCTCATTTCACCCACCTCGGAAGGATGGAAGGCTGAGTCAACCTTGAGCCAGTGAGATTAGAACCGCTGAACTGCAGATAGCAGTCAGCTGAAGTGGCCTGCAGTGCTGCACCCTAACCACTGCGCCACCTCTTCACTTTCTGCCATTAGGCTGGTATTGTCTGCATATCTGAGGCTGTTGATGTTTCTCCTGGCAATCTTAATGCCAACATTTGATTCCTCTAGCTCCGCCAAATTGTTACTAGAAAAAAATAAAACACCTTTTCAGCCTGCAGATTGTTTTGCAGATGGTTTTCTGAACACTCCCTGTAGCATTATTTTAGGTTTTTCACCATAAATATTTGGACCGAATCCTTTTTTCCTATCCAAGCCAGCTGGGAAGTGGGGTGGGGTGGGGGAATAATCTACCCTCTTCAGACAGATTTAATTAAACGGATTACTTTTCAGCATGTAGATTCCTCTTAAGTCTTTTAAAAACTGTTTTGTTTCGTTCTCATTTGTACAGTGTTATATTTTTAATAAATAAATAAACCCTGTTGGGAAGAATTCTGTCCACCCCCATGCTATTTATTTTGGCGTTCCATATTTCTCCAAAATAAATAAATAAATAAATAACCCCTCTTAGAGACTTTAAAAATTCAGCAAAAACATAGTAAGTTGCTAAGTTACCATTGGGGCTGCTTGTAGTTAGGTTCCTCGACTGAAGCGACTTTCGAGATCACGAAAAATATGTTCAAGGTCATTTAAGATTATGTCACTTTATTATTGTTTCTCTCTAAAGATAGAGTTTTAAACTTTTTTTTTAATTTCCTGCTTCCAGGCTAAAAAAACCAAATCTCTTTTATGTCAGTCTCAAGGTTTTCTTAGCCAAAGTGCAAAAATGCCATTTTCTAAAACCCTGCCCCACATCCCAAGTCCCAGAAGGTCACAACTCAACTGAACCCCAAATTATTAAGCAAGGTGGTTGTTAAGTGAGTTTTGCCTCATTTTACGACCTTTTTAGGGCTGGCGATAAAGTGAATCACTGCACTTAAGTGAACTGGTGTGGTCATTAAGCAAAGGAAGGAAGGAGGGAAGGAAGGAAGGAAGAAAGAGAAGAAGAAAGAAGAAAGAGGCAAGGAGGGAGAGAAGGAAGGAAATAAGAAAGAAAAGAAGAAAGAGAGAGGAAGGGGAGGGAAGAAGGAAGGAAGAAGAGAAAGAAAGAAAGAAAAAAAGAAAGAGGAACAGAGGAAGGGAAGGGAGGGAAGGGAAGAAATAAGAAAGAAAAGAAAGAAAGAGGGAGGGGAAGGGAGGAAGAAATAAAGGAAAGGGGGAAGGAAGGAAGGAAGGAAGAGGGAGGGAAGAAAGAAAGGAAAAAAGAGGGAGGGAGGGAAAAAGGGAGGGAGGGAGGGAAGGAAGGAAATAAGAAAAAAGAAGAAAGAAGAAAGAGGGAAGGAAAGAAGAAAGAAAAGAAGAAAGAGGGAGGGAAGGGAGGGAGGAAGAAAGAAAAAGAAAGAAAGAAAGAAAGAAAGAGGAACAGAGGAAGGGAAGGAAAGAAATAAGAAAGAAAATAAGAAAGAAAGAGGGAGGGAGGGAAAAAGGAAGGGAGGGAGGGAAGGAAGGAAATAAGAAAGAAAGGGAGGAAGAAAGAAAGAGAGGGGGGGAAGGAAAAAGGGAGGAAGGGGAAGGAGGGAAAGAAGGAAAAAAGAAAGAAAATAAGAAAGAAAGAGGGAGGGAGGGAAGGAAGGAAATAAGAAAGAAAGGGAGGAAGAAAGAAAGAAAGAAAGAAAGAGAGGGAGGGAGGGAAAAGGGAGGAAGGGGAAGGAGGGAAGGAAGGAAAAAAGAAAGAAAGAGGGAGGAAAGGAAGCAGGGAAGGAGAGAAGGGAAGAAGAAAGAAAATAAGAAAGAAAGAGGTAAGGAGAGAGGAAGGGAGGGAAGGAAGGAAGGTGGAGGGAAGGAAGGAACAAAGAAAATAAGTAAGTAAATAAATAAAATAAATAAGAAAGAAAGAGGGAAGGAAGGAGGGAAGGAAAGAGAGAAAGAAAATAGGAAGGAAGGAAGGACTTTGATTTTGTAATTGTGAATTTGGACTAATAGTCTTTATTTAGGAACAAAAGTCTTTTGTCCATTGGGACCAAATGATGCTTTTTCCTTATACGCTCTGGGTTGAAGCTGACCAAATATAATTATTAATCCTCAGCTGATCTGCTTCCGTCTTTCTTGAGGCCAAATATTTCATTCTTCCCCATTGACTCTGCTTGTCCGAAGGTCGCAATAGGGGATCACGTGCCCCTCAGGATACTGCGGCCGTCGTAAATATGAATCAGCTGCCTAAGTCTCCGAATTTTGACCATGTGACCACCAGGATATCGCAAGGGTCATGTTAGAAATAGCCATAAGTCGCTTTTTTTTTCAGTGTCATTATAACTTCGGTCACTAAATGAATCTTGTTAAGCCGAGGACTACCTGGACATAAAGGTGGTCCTCCACTTACGACTGATCGCTTAGTGGCTGTTTGAAAAACTCTTTTTGCAGAAATTTTTCTGCAATTACTTCTGGTTTCTGGCACACACAAAAAAAACCCTGCTGCCAACAATGGATTTGTTTAACAACTGCTAACTTCACTTAACGACCGCCTTTAAAAAGGTCTTACAATGAGGTGCAGTCACGAGGTGTCCCGTTTATTGACCTATGACTAATTCTGGACTCAATTACGGTTGTACCTCAAGGATTACTTATGTGTGTGTTTGTGGTAAGAGCCGAGGTGGCGCAGTGGTTAAATGCAGCACTGCAGGCTACTTCAGCTGACTGTTATCTGCAGTTCAGCGGTTCTAATCTCACCGGCTCAAGGTTGACTCAGCCTTCCATCCTTCTGAGGTGGGTAAAATGAGGACCCGGATTGTTGTTGGGGGCGATATGCTGACTCTGTAAACCGCTTAGAGAGGGCTGAAAGCCCTATGAAGCGGTATATAAGTCTAACTGCTATTGCTATTGCGTACACTTGCAAAATGTTTGCATTAGATATTATATCCAGAATTATGACTTTATAATGTATAATACCTCGTGTTTCCCCACCTTCCCCAATTGTACATTTTAAGCCCTTGCTGTGTATTTTATTTTATTATGTACGTTTGGGTTTTGAATCTTTCTTTTTTTTGTCATTATTTTAGAAAGCAATAAAACGTATTTTAAAAACCTAATCCCATCATAAGAGGCGGGATGTTTATAAGCTGCGAGGACTCAAGATATTTGCAGCCTAAGCCAGGGTTATTTTCAAACCCCCACAAACTATTAATAAGCTGCCAGCAAACCACCAATGTCAGAATGTAGACTTTTCTTCCTGGAGGATAATATTATGGTTAGGTGGTTTCTGAGGGAAGGTGTCGAGGCGAGCGAAGCCGGGGGCAGACTCGGACGATGAGGAGGTTGGGAAAGAACTTGGACCACTCCGGGAAGGCTCTGAGGGATCCTCAGTGTCGGACGCAGAGATAGAGAGCCAGGGCATTTGTCCGACATTTCCCGGAGAGGCAGCTGTCTTCGGAGGCTGAGTGAGGAGGAAGAACAGCTGGGGCTTGTTCCAGATGTGCGTGTGCGCAGAGCACTTAGGAGAGGAGAACAACGGAGGACAAGGAGTCGACTCAGGAAGCAAGGCGCAGGTGGATACTGAGTGGCCCCTTCCTGACTAGGGAATAAATAGAAGGAATGGGGAGTGGTGGTCGTAGGAGACAACAGTTCGTATTTCTGAAGATTTCGCTCATTGTGTTTCGTGCGTCAAAGACTGCTTGCCAGAATTTACCCTAATTTGCAGCCTTTTGGCTGGGAGCTTGAATTATCAAAAGGAACTGATAAGGTTAACTTCTCGCATGAGTCTTGCCTGGACTTCCGGCGGGTGAATGCAATTAATTCACAAGAAGTAAATAAAGAGGAGGGTTTTCTTTGTGAGGAATCTGTTGAATCTTCTCTTCATGGGTATGTTCCCCCCATGTTAGATCCTGCAGGTAGGGGGGGAAAAAGCATCTGAATTATTCTTTCTTGCAAGCTCTTTTGAGAACAATTTCCCAAATAAGAAAGCAGAACATTTTGTCACAGAGCAAACCAAACATTTTTTGTGCGCAGTCTCCACGTCTCGCGACACTAGCTACCACTTACCCGGAGGAACGGTTATTGTAACCCGGGATGGTGTTCACAAACATTGCCTACCTCAAATGTGAGCATGCGCGCATCGACGCATGTGCACAGCAGCAGTGGTGGGAATCACAAATGTGAGCCCATTACGTCGGGGTGGGTAGGCGGAGCCTCCAGCAGCCGCTGCAACCGGTTCGCCCGAACCGGTAAGAACCAGCAGAATCCCACCACTGCACAGCCGTCCGCGCATGCCCTTTGCTCACACGTAGGGCTTGAAAAGGCCTAAATAGGACGGCATACAGCTGGGGTGGGTGTGGGGGCTCACCCGTGATTTCCACTATTGGTTCAGATGAACCAGTCCGAACCGGCTGAATTCCACCTCTGTATGTAACCTATTGGCTATATCAGTGATGGTGAACCTTTTTCTTTTGTGAGCTTCTGTTTTGTCGTTTGCAGGGAAACAGAAGGTCACGAAAGAAACCGCCACGGAGATCTGACCTGGGGCAACGTGTGCCAGCAGAGAGGGCTCTGCATGCGGCATGCCACCTGTGGCACACATGCCATAGGTTTGCCATCCCAGGGCTATATACCATCTGCTCTCATCAGCCAGCCATATCCTTGCTGAGATTCAAACGTGGGCTGTTTTTACCTATTAGGCAGTTGTATTAACCTCTAAGCCACAAGCTCTCCTCCCTTATCAGCTGAGCCAGGGGAATGATCAAGTGTTTGTTTCTTCAGTCAAAGCAGGCGCCAGCCTTTTTAAAAAATTGTTAATTTGCCAAACACGTGTTACCCACATAACGATTTCTGAGAAAGCATTTTTCCAAGGTGGCGCAGTGGTTAGAGTGCTGTACTGCAGCCACTTCAGCTGACTGTTATCTGCAGTTCAGCGGTTCAAATCTCACCGGCTCAGGGTTGACTCAGCCTTCCATCCTTCCGAGGTGGGTAAAATGAGGACCCAGACTGTGGGGGCGATATGCTGACTCTGTAAACCAATTAGAGAGGGCTGAAAGCCCTATGAAGCGGTATATAAGTCTAACTGCTATTGCTATTGCTATTTTTTCAATGTTCCTTCTTTTTTTTTTAAAATGCGTCTCAGATTAGAAGTTCCTTAGGAAAATTCGCCGAAGAGTTTGCTGCAGGTAGAGGGGCTGTGTTACAAAAATAGAATTTATGTCTCTCTCTCTCGCTCTCTCTCTTGCGCTGGTATCCAAAATCAATACCTTCAAGAAATAATAAACGGAGCTATTTTAAATAATCACCAGACACTGATCTAATTTACAGCGGGGAAAATCTGTCAGGATGACTTCAACTCTCTTTCATTGTTTGGAAGTTTTGGGGTTTTTTTGTTTTTAAATTTGGATCCAGGAGCAAATAAACAAATACGTTTGTTAACATATTGTGGTAGCTTTCATCACACATGTCATTTTTTGGGGTTTTCATTTAGGAACAAATGAATAAATACGTTTCCATATTGCGGTACAGACAGCTCTTAGTTTACAATGCTGATTGAGGCCAGAAAATGGATTGTTTAAGCGGTGCGGCTGCTATTTAAAGCATCATGCGATCGCAACGGATTTTAAGTCCTTTTATTAGTGTGATTGTTAAGCAGGACATCACACAATGGCCATTTGTGCGACCTTCCCTGCTGGCTTCCCCTTGGACCGTCCATCTATTTCAGGGGGGGAGCCAACCGCGGCTCTGGCGCCGTATGCGGCTCATTCATCCCTCTGTTGCGGCTCCTGGTCGCTCAAAATATGCGTCACAACTGCCGGTGTGTGATACCCACCGGCACACGATTTATTGAGCTTTTCGATCCCCGCTAGTCCAACCATGGATAAATCCAAGAAAAGGAAAGTTTCAGAAGGAAACAGAATGTTTAATTTAACTACATATACTAGTTTTGTGGCTGCTCAGGAAATAATCAGGCACGGGATGGGTTTTGTGGCTCCTGGTGTTTTCTGTGAGAAAAAGGTCCAAATGGTTCTTCGAGTGTTTAAGGTTGCCGACCCCCTGATCTATTTACATTAAACCTGGTTTGGTGGCTGGATAATATTGCAATAGACAAACCACCTCTTATCCAGGATCCTCGTTTTTCTTTTTCCTCTTCAATTGCTTTTTCTTCCCAACGGGTACTTGGCACCCTCTTTTTTTGGTTCTTCGAGCAGTTCTCCACGGTTACAGATAGTCCTCGACCTGCGACCACAATTGAATCCCGAATCTCTGTTGTTCAGCGAAAAAGGCAGTTAAGCACTCCCCGGAGGCTGCGGGGAGGCCTACTAGGCCCAAAACAGGTTGCAGGGTAGTCATGCGCGCATGTGTGGGCATCGGGGGCGTGCAGGGGGGAGTCGCATGCACAGGCGGGCGGGGCACACGTGGCGGGGGGTGTTTGTTGTGCGTGCATTGAATTACGGGTGTGAGCCCGCGACGACACAAAGGTTAGGCGTCACTGCCTTATGCCATTTTGGACAAATCTCTCCTCAGTCTTCAATGTTGGAGGAGCACCCACCACTTCTGGTGGCGAGTCGTTCCACCGGTTCATCGTTCTCACTCATCCAGAAGCTTCTTCTCACTTCTAGGCCGCTTCTCTCCTTGACGAGTTTCCACGCATTTCAACACCGCTCTCCCTCCCTCCCAGTGGTGGCTTTCAAAAATTGTCCGAACCTACTCTGTGGGTGTGGCCTCCTTTGTGGGAGTGGCTTGCCACCAGGGGTGGGTTTCTTGCCCCATTCCAACCAGTTCGGTTGGAATGGGGCTGGTGGCGTCCTCGTGCACGCGCGCAGTGCACGCATG
The DNA here is from genome assembly GCF_051295495.1 of Thamnophis sirtalis. Classification (NCBI taxonomy): domain Eukaryota; kingdom Metazoa; phylum Chordata; class Lepidosauria; order Squamata; family Natricidae; genus Thamnophis; species Thamnophis sirtalis. The sequence continues at coordinate 4,636,588 of NW_028261388.1, read as the reverse complement.
CGTACTAGCGCCTGTGCGATGCTCCAGCTGCTCCTGGAGGATCGCGCAGGTGCTGTATGCGTTCTGCGCATGCGTGGAAGCGCAGAACTTGTCAAAACCGGGTAAGAAATGTGGGCGGGCGGGTGGATCCTTCGGCGTTCCCGGAAGTTACTTACTTCCGGGTTCGCCGACCAACCGGTTTGCAGGGACCGCCGCGAACCGCCTGAAACCCACCCCTGCTTGCCACCCATGTGACTGGATGGGAGTGGCTTGCCGCCCATGTGACCGGATATGAAGATGCCGACGACACTTGTCAGAACCACCTTAAATGACCTCACACCCAGCACTGGCATGCCTAAGAATATGATGTAAACTTGTTTTTCAAAAGGCATCTTTGGTTTGCGTTAAAACAACTTCAACACACACAATGTTCTGATTGCACCACAAACGCAGTAGTCATCCTTACCTTTCACAGAGGCACTGAGTTTTATAAATAGGAGCATGATAGTGTAGAATAATCATCTCCAAGGACCAGTGGTGGGTTTCATAAAATTTTTGGAACCTCTTCTGTAGGTGTGGCCGGCTTTCCGGGTCCACTGGTGGAACCTCTTCTAACCGGTTCGGTAGATTTGACGAACCGGTTCTACCGAATAGGTGCGAACTGGTAGGAACCCACCTCTGCTCCCTCCCTATCTCCACCCCGCCGGTGGATTTCCCCCATGACGTGATCCTTCCATAGCTGTTAGCAACACCTCCTTTGGCAGATGTTGTTTGCTGGAAACTTGCTGTCGCTTTTCTCCGTTCCTGACAGTTGGCTGCCTGTCTTGGTTTTCCAGATGTTCCTCTCCTCTACCACCTCATCTCCACGGGGAGGGGGCAGAAAACACCCCCAGACAGTGAGGTCACCCACGGCCATTGAATTCCTGCCATCTTGCAGCCTGGCCTGGGAGTGACTTGTGATACACAACCCTCACAGGACTCAGGGGGGGGGGGGAAGCATGACATTCTCCGTAGTCCAGATGAGAAAACACTGGCCACCAACCAAGCTATGATTCAAAGGCCTTCTGCGTGCGTAAACCAGAGTTTAAGCTGACCTTTGCAAGCAGGGCTGGAAGGCTGGGGGGGTAACAGATGGCCAGCTTTGGAGTTGGCCATTTGACATGGCTTTGAAAAAAACAGAATATTCTTTCTGACAAGGGAAACCAGAGCTGGGATCAGTGCAAAAAGAAAGAAAGAAAGAAAGAAAGAAAGAAGGAAGGAAGGAAGGAAGGAAGGAAGGAAGGAAGGAAGGAAGGAAGGAAGGAAGGAAGGAGAATTAAAAAGGGGAGGGGGGTTGCTGGGCTGGGAGGCTGTAAAATGAGATGTAGAGAGAGGCTGAGTTCCTAATTTGGTTACGAAACATCTGCAAGAAAACACTCCAGCTCAGGGAGTACTCAGGAAACTATAATCCTCCTCCTTCTCTCCGCTCACCCCACTCTCTTCTAGCACTGATGATGTTACCTAGTTGGGTAATGAAAGGTTGGCAAGAAAACAACCCACCTCAGAGAGCACCAAGGACCCCACAGTTCTCCTCCTCCTCCTCCTCCTCCTCCTCCATCTTCCACTCCATAAACCCCACTCTCTTCTATCACTGATGATGTTACCCAGTTGGGATGCTGCAACCCGTCATAAATATGAGTCACTTGTCAAGCTTGTCATAAATATGACTCATATTTATGACGGGTTGCAGCATCCCGGAGTCACATGATCCCCTTTTCCGACCTCCCGACGAGCAAAGTCAAGGGGGAAATCGGATTCACTTAACAACCGTGTTACTGCAGTGATCCCGTGTAAATCCCGTGACCATTGGTAGTTGTCCAATGGTCGTAAGTGTGAAAAATGGTCGTAAGTCCCTTTTTTCAGTGCCGTTGCACCTTCCAACGGTCACTAAGCGAACTGTTGTAAGCCAAGGGCTACCTGTGCAACAGTACTAACAGCAATGGCTCACTTAACGACGGTGGCAAGAAAGGGCGTAAAATGGGTCTAAAATCACTGACCCCCTGCCTCGCCTTAACAACAGGAATTTTAGACTCCATCTGCGGTCGTAAGTCAGGGGACTGTATTCACAAAGTGATTCCGTTTGCTCGCTTCCTGACAGATGCTCCATTTATACATTTGGTATGTCTCCTCTGTTGATTGCCTTCCTCCACACGCAGACGCACAAACACACAACCACACACAACCACACTGGCACAGTTCCTCCCTCCCTGGTGAAGCCATCGATCCCTTCCTCTCTTAAGCCTTCGCTTAAGGGCATGAATATTTCAGGAGCCAAAGGGAGCTCCCGCCTTCATCCATTATTCAGCTGAATATGCGCCGAAGAACCAGCGCCCAGCGACGTTAAAAGGCACCTGGTCTGCAGGCCGCGTTGAGCACGGGGGTCCGACGTGCCGAAAAGAGGACGAAGGGAAGGGGTCTTTGTCCAAGGAACAGATCTAAAAAGGCCATCAAAGGTGCTTTTCCCCCCCACAAGAGACAACTTGGTTTCTCTTTGAAGACGTTTCGCTACCCATCTGAGAAGCTTCTTCAGCTCGTGCTGTATGGTGGGGAAGGAAAGGGTTTATCCCCTCGCAATAGCAATAGCAGTTAGACTTATATACCGCTTCATAGGGCTTCCAGCCCTCTCTAAGCGGTTTACAGAGTCAGCATATCGCCCCCAACAACAATCCGGGTCCTCATTTCACCCACCTCGGAAGGATGGAAGGCTGAGTCAACCCTGAGCCGGTGAGATTTGAACAGCCGAACTGCAGATATCAGGCAATAGCAATAGCAGTTAGACTTATATACCGCTTCATAGGGCTTCCAGCCCTGTCTAAGCGGTTTACAGAGTCAGCATATTGCCCCCAACAACAATCCGGGTCCTCATTTTACCCACCTCGGAAGGATGGAAGGCTGAGTCAACCTTGAGCCGGTGGGATTTGAACCGCTGAACTGCAGATAACAGTCAATAGCAATAGCAGTTAGATTTATATACCACTTCATAGGGCTTTCAGCCCTCTCTAAGCGGTTTACAGAGTCAGCATATTGCCCCCAACAACAATCCGGGTCCTCATTTTACCCACCTCGGAAGGATGGAAGGCTGAGTCAACCTTGAGCCGGTGAGATTTGAACCGCTGAACTGCAGATAACAGTCAATAGCAATAGCAGTTAGATTTATATACCACTTCATAGGGCTTTCAGCCCTCTCTAAGCGGTTTACAGAGTCAGCATATTGCCCCCAACAACAATCCGGGTCCTCATTTTACCCACCTCGGAAGGATGGAAGGCTGAGTCAACCCTGAGCCGGTGAGATTTGAACAGCCGAACTGCAGAACTGCAGTCAGCTGAAGTAGCCTGCATGCTGCATTTAACCACTGCGCCACCTCAGCTCTTGCAGACAGCTGGTCATTTGCATCTTTTTAGAGAGAGCCATTGAGGCCACTTGGAGGTTTATCTGTGTCCTTTCCACCTGAGTGGTGCAAGTGGGTGTGGTTTCCAAGTGACCTCAACAATTCTCAGAGAGAGAAAAACTAACGACCAGATGGCTGCAAGGAATATAAAATCCTTCCATTCTCTCCCATTCAGTTAGAACTGAAGAAGCCTCTTTGGATGAGAAGCGAAACGTCTTCCAAAGAAAGCTTTGGAAAACTCACTTAACAACGGTCTCACTTGGCAAGGGAAATATTGTACTCAATTGTGGTCATAAGTCAAAAACCTGCTGGCTAGGGAATTCTGGGAGTTGAAGTCCATGCATCTTCAATGGTTGAGAAATACTGCTTTAAAGTATAACAATAACTCAAGGCCCGGGGGCCGGATTCATCCCGTGGGGTGATTAGATCTGGTCCGCAGGGTCACCCTGGAAACAGAGAAGGACTGGCCTGACCCGACAAAAGTGTGCACGACAAAAGCGTGCCGACAAAAGCGCGTCGCTACGTCATCAACGCACTGACAACAGCGTGTCGACAACAGCGCGTCGACAGAAGGGCGATTTACCACAGCGCGTCAACAGAAGGGCGATTTAAGTTAAGGTAAGGGTTAGGTTTAGGGTTAGCGTTAGCATTAGCGTTACGTTTAGGGTTAGGGTTAGGGTTAGGTTTACAGCACCCTTCTGTCGGCGTGCTGTTGTCGGCACAATTCAGTGCTCATTCGTCGGCGCGGTTCAGAACTCACAGTTTTGTCACTGCGGTTTAGTCGGGCGCACTTTTGTCAGTCGCCCTTTTGTCGGTGAACCGGCCCGCGGTGCCTCTGCCAGAGAAAACGGAGCTTGGGAGGCCCGCGTGCGTTTCTCCCGAGCTCCATTTTCGCTGGCAGAGAGCTGCAGGAAGCCATTACAGCTGAAAATGGTGCTCGGGAGCCCGTTTTCACTGGCAGAGCGCTTGGGCCGCCACAGGCACACAAACACACAAACAAGTGTCATTGATCTGGCCACACCTACCCTGGCCACACCCCAGTGGTGGGTTCTGGGAGGTACGCTCCAGTACGGGTGTACCGGTGGCAGCTGGGAGCAGTGGCTGCCATACCGGAACGGTAGTTCGTTGGGCCCACCCGCCCACGTTCCTCACCGCTTTTTGAGTGAAACGGGCCAATTGTGCTGCACACACAGCGTATGGCGCCTGCGTGACCTCGCCGAGCAGCAGGGGCGTCGCAGGGTGGTGGCAGGCACATACGTATGCAGCGCGCATGTCCGAGGTGGACTTCCGGCCCCGTCGCAGTGTACCGGTTTCACACTATAGTACAACACATTAGACTTCTGGGCTGTGAGGAAGGAATTGCATATTTTTTAAAATATTAATTCCTCCACCAGTCAAACTAAATTTTGGAGTTTGGCCCAGCCTGTTTCATGTGTCTTGTGTGTGTGCGCAATTTTTGACAAGCTTTGGCCTCAGAATTTCTACTGTTCTCCCTGGGAACACTTACGCAACTGATTGGGAGTGTGCTGAATTGAGAAGAACATTTAATTCTGCTCCCCCCACCCCCCCAGCTTTGAATAACGACCCACAAACTTGTTCTCTGTCTCAACGAATCACTTAACTGACTTAAAGATTGCTCTGTGTGCTATAAGCCCCACTCAAAAACCTGCCAAAGGATGCCTAGGAAGGCAAAAAAATTGATGAAATTATCTCCGGTAATTTGTCGGAATGACACAAAACTCATTCGATGCACGCTGTTATTATACTTCAGGTAGTCCTTGAGTTACAACAGTTCATTCATTACCCGTTGAAAGTTACGACCCTAGTGAAGGAAGGGACCAGTGGTGGGTTTCAAAATTTTTGGGAACCTACTCTGTGGGTGTGGCCTCCTTTGTGGGAGTGGCTTGCCAGCCATGTGGCCTGGTGGGAGTGGCTTGCCACCCATGTGTTTTCTTTCTTTCTTTCTTTCTTTCTTTCTTTCTTTCTTTCTTTCTTTCTTTCTCTCTCTCTCTCTCTCTCTCTCTCTCTCTCTCTCTCTCTTTCCTTCCTTTTGTCTCTCTGTCCCTTTTTTCTTTTTTTCTTTCATCTCTCTCTCACTCTTTTTCTTTCTTTCTTTCTTTCTTTCTTTCTTTCTTTCTTTCTTTCTTTCTTTCTCTTTCTCTCTCTCTCTGTGTGTCAGTCTGTCTGTCTGTCTCTCTGTGTGTTTGTGTGTGTGTGTGTGTTTGTGTGTGGCAGTGGTGGGTTTCAAAAAATTTTGGAACCTCTTCTGTAGGTGTGGCCTGCTTTCCGGGTCCACTGGTGGAACCTCTTCTAACAGGTTCGGTAGATTTGACGAACCGGTTCTAACGAATAGGTGCGAACTGGTAGGAACCCACCTCTGGAAGGGACTTACAACCATTTCTTGAAGTTTAATAAGGTTTTCAGAACGGCAGTTTCGCATAACGAAGGAAAATGTTTCAGAAACATTGCTTTAAATCCTTATACACCATCTGACTCCAGATTTTGCAGCTGCCAAAAAATCCAATGCAATCCTAAGGTGCATTAACAGAGGGACAGTGTCAGAGATGAAATTCAGCAGGTTCTGGAGAACCGGTAGTGGAAATTTTGAGTAGTCCAGAGAACCGGCAAATATCATCTCTGGCTGGCTGAATGGGCATTTTGCAGTATCCTTCCCCTGCCACGCCCACCAAGCCAGGCCCACAGAACCGATAGTTTAAAAAATAATTGAATTTCACCATTGGATAGTATCATTATGACACAATGTTAATACCACTTTATAATGTCTTGGTAAGGCCACACTTGAAATACGGCATCCAGTTTTGGTTGCCACAATGTAAAAAAAGATGTGGAGACTCTAGAAAGAGTGCAGAAAAGAGCAACAAAGATGATTTAAGGGACTGGAGACTAAAACATATGAGGAACGGTTGTAGGAACTGGGTATGTCTAGTTTAATGAAAAGAAGGACTAGGGGAGACATGATAGCAGTCTTCCAATATCTCAGGGGTTGCCACAAAGAAGAGGGAGTCAAACTATTCTCCAAAGCACCCGAAGGCAGGACAAGAAGCAATGGGTGGAAACTAATCAAGGAGAGAAGCAACTTAGAACTGAGGAGGAATTTCCTGACAGTCAGAATAATTAATCAGTGGAAGAACTTGTCTCCAGAAGTTGTGGATGCTTCATCGCTGGAGGTTTTTAAGAAGAGATTGGACAACCATTTGTCTGAAATGGCATTGATTCTCCTGCTTGAGCAGGGGGTTGGACTAGAAGACCTCCAAGGTCCCTTCTAGCTCTATTTTGATTGATTGATTCATGAATGGCTTGCCTCTGGAAGTTGTTCTTAAAAACCTCCAGTGTTAGAGCATTCACAACTTCTGGAGGCAAGTCAGTCCATGGATTAATTGTTCTAACTGTCAGGAAATTCCTCCTTAGTTCTAAGTTGCTTCTCTCCTTGATTACTTTCCATTCATTGCTTCTTGTCCTGCTCTCAAGTTGCTTTGGAGAATAGCTTGACTCCCTCTTCTTTGGGGCAACCCCTGAGATATTGGAAGACTGCTATCATGTCTCCCCTGGTCCTTCTTTCTATTAAACCAGACCTGCCGATTCCATGTTCCTAGCTAGCACTTAATTGTGACGGCTGCCTCGTTTATCTCCGAGCATCTCTGTGCAGAGAGGAACATTCAGGCGCACGTTTCCTCCGAAATCTCATCGTCTGGGAAATCACCTCGGTCGGTCATGCCAGTCTCGGGATCATGTGCTTCAGCTTTGAAGCCCAGAGCACAAGCCACGGTTGGTGTGGGCTGCTGGCAAACCCCGTTGACGTTCTCGCTCGTGTGGGCCTCTGATCTGGGGCACGTGGGGGTGACTGCGATCACTTGACATCCATATGTCCTGCTTCTCCCCCCCCTTTTTTTCCCACCCTCCTATGCGATCTTTTTAATCACCTTATTTTTTCTATTCGCTTTAAGTTCCCTTTAATGTGGAAAGCTCAGTCACTGAACAGCCAGTGGTAACTTGAGAAGTATTTGTATTTTTCTCTTCTCTTTTTTTCTTTCTTTATCTCTTTCTTTCTTTCTCTCCTTTTCTCTCTCTTTCTTTTTTCTCTCTTTTGCTCTTTCTTTCTCCCTCCCATCTCTTTCTCTCATTTTCTCCTTCTCTTTCTCTCTTTTTTCTTTTCCTTTCTCTCTTTCTCTCTTTCTCTCTCTCTTTTGCTCTTTCTTTCTCCCTCCTCTTTCTCTCTTCTCCTTTTCTCTCTCTCTCTTTTTCTGTTTTTCACTCTTTCTTTTTCCCTCCCTTCTCTTTCTCTCTTATTTCTCTTTCTCTCTTTCCCTCTCTTTTCTCTCTCTTTTGCTCTTTCTTTCTCCCTCCTCTTCCTCTCTTTTTTCTCTTTTTCTTTCTTTCTCTCTCTTTCGCTCTTTCTTTCTCCCTCCCTTCTCTTTTTCTTTCTCCCTTTCTCTCTTTTTTCTGTCTTTCACTCTTCCTTTTTCCCTCTCTTCTCTTTCTCTCTTTTTTCTCTTTTTCTCTCTCTTTTTCTCTTTTTTCTCCCTCCTCTTTCTTTTTCTTTCTCTCTCTCTCTTTCTCTCTTTTGCTCTTTGCTTCTCTTTCCCTTCTCTTTCTCTCTTTTTTCTCTCTCTTTTTTCTCCCTCCCTTTTCTTTCTCTCTTTTTTCTTTCTTTCTCTCTCTCTTTTCTCTCTTTCTCTCTTTTCCTTTTTTCTCTTTCTTTCTCTTCTCTCTTTTTTCTCTTTCTCTTTATCCCACTCTTGCTTTATTTCTCTCTTTCTCCTCTCTCTCTCTCTTTTCTCTTTTTCTCTCTCTTTCTTTCTCTTTTTCTCTTTTTCTCTTTATCCCTCCTCTTTCTTTTTCTTTCTCTCTCTTTCTCTTTTTTCTCTCTTTTACTATTTACTTCTCCTTCCCTTCTCTTTCTCTCTTTTTTCTCTCTCTCTCTTTTTTCTCCCTCCCTTCTCTTTCTCTCTCGTTTCTTTCTCTCTCTCTTTTCTCTTTCTCTTTTCCTTTTTTTCTCTTTTTCTCTCTCTCCTCTCTCTTTTTTCTCTTTCTCTTTATCCCACTCTTGCTTTACTTCTCTCTTTCTCCTTCTCTCTTTTTCTCTCTCTTTCTCTCTTCCTTTCCCTCTCTCTCTCTCGTCTCTTTTTCTCTTTTTTCTCTCTTTCTCTTCCTTTCCCTCTCTCTTTCTCCCTCTCTTTCTTTCCCTTTCTCTTTCTCTTTATCACTTTCTCTCTTTCTGTTTCGCCCTCTCCCTCCCTCTCTCTCTTTTTCTGTCTTTCTCCCCCCCCCCCACCCCCAGCATTTTTCCAAATGGGGCCCACCTTTTAGCTCAATCTCTCTTTTACTGACAAAGTTACGTCCCCCGACACCAATTTTGCTCCTGTTCTGATCAATTTGCGGAGCATTTCTCAGACTGATGGACAGTCCCAAGTGTCCCCATCATTACTGTGCAATATTCCATTAGGTTTTTTCATCCTTTCTGGAAGAAAAATAGGCGAGGGGTGCACCATAATAATTCTAAGGCACAGTACCACGGCAATGGGGACAACATTAAGCTCCAAAGCAATATAAGAAGACTGAGTGCTAAAAGATTAGCTTATTCAAAGGTAATATTTTAACAAAAGAATGTGGCCTGAACAATGATCGTTAAATTCGGCGCCAGGCTTGGTACTCTTGAGAAAAGTGTTTAGAAAGTATTTTAGGATAGGATAGGATAAGAAATCAGAATAGAATAGAATACAGAACAGAACAGAATAGAATAGAATATAGAACAGAATAGAATAGAATAAGAAATCAGAATAGAATTGAATAGAATATAGAACAGAATAGAATTGAATAGAACAGAATAGAATAGAATAAGAAATCAGAATAGAATAGAATGGAATAGAATATAGAACAGAATAGAATAGAACAGAACAGAATAGAATAAGAAATCAGAATAGAATACAGAACAGAATAGAATAGAATAGAATAGAATAAGAAATCAGAATAGAATAGAATAGAATATAGAACAGAATAGAATTGAATAGAACAGAATAGAATAGAATAAGAAATCAGAATAGAATAGAATATAGAACAGAATAGAATAGAATAAGAAATCAGAATAGAATAGAATAGAATACAGAACAGAATAGAATTGAATTGAATAAGAAAGAATAGAATAGAATTGAATAAGAAAGAATAGAATAGAATAGAATATAGAACAGAATAGAATTGAATAGAACAGAATAGAATTGAATAGAACAGAATAGAATAAGAAATCAGAATAGAATAGAATACAGAACAGAATAGAATAGAATATAGAACAGAATAGAATTGAATAGAACAGCACAGCACAGAATAGAATAGAATAGAATAGAATACAGAATGGAATGGAACAGAACAGAACAGAATAAGAAATTCGAATAGAATAGAACAGAAGTAAAATGAAATTTTGTTGCATTCAGCTTGTAAAGTGTTACCACCTCCAATATACACTACATAAACATGACAGAATAAATAAATAAATAAATACAAAATTATGCATATATCCACATATATTAAGTGACACAGAGAAACAACACAGTCTAGTTTGGGTGTCTCCTTGTACATGTAGGTATACATTTTGAATTTGCTCATGCACCTCTTTGTCGCCCTGCTCCCCATGTGCCACAGCTGGCTTGCGTCAAGCAAAGTCAGTAAGGGAAGCCAGATTGACTTAAAAGACCAAATGATTCCCTTAACGACGGCGGTGGCTCACTCAACCACTGTGGCAAGGAAGGTCCGCTTGTTTGTTTTATTCGTGCCCGAAGCGTCACAATGAAAATAAAACACACGATACAACACACATTCTAAAAGATAAAACCCAAGGTTAAAAAGGTGATAAAACTCAATGAACAACCACCTGGCTTAGCTACAGAACCAGAGGTGGGATTCAAATGGTTTGGACAAGTTTGCATGAACTGGTTGTTAAAATTCTGCCCAGTTTGACGAACTGGCTAATCCCACCACTGGCTGGCCCCGCCCCCACCCATTTTTCCAGGAACTTTTTTGGCCCCCTTTAAGCCATTTTTGGGGCGTTTTGGGGGTCTGGAAAACACCTGAAAAATGACCCCAAAACAGTCCCAAAATGGCCCGGGAAATGGACAAAAAAACGGGCAGGGGCAGGGCCAGCCAGTGTTGGGATTAGCCTGAATCGGTCAGAATTGCTGAATCCCACCTCTGCCTTTGAGGCAGGGCTGGGTGTGATGAGTGATGTTGAGTTGGCCACACCCACCCAGTCACATGGCCACTTGGCCACGCCTACCCCAGCCAGAGAACCCATTGTTAAATTATTTAAATCTCACCCCTGAATAGAACATTTGGGCTCAATTGTGGCCGTGAATCAAGGAATAGTTAAGCCATAATAGATGGTATGGCGGAAAATAAGAATGTTTTCACAAGGGCATTCTATTACTCTAGAGAGAAGCGTCTCCGGAGAGGATATTGAATTTTCTCTTCAGTTGGAGACCAGAGAACAACCGAGTCTGTTCCACGTTTATCTTCGCCCGCCTCCCTCCCTCCCCGTTTCGTGGGTTGTCCGCAAGGAGACAACTTCTTTCTCCCCCCACCCCCCTCAACAAAATGGCTCCTGGTCTATATTTAGCTCTTCTATTAGCAGAGATGTCAAAGGGGGAAATTGCATGTGATCCCGGCTAAATTGAAGTCAGCAATTCAGCAACTCGTTTTTTTTCTTGCAGAAGCAATATATCTCCTTTATAGGTTTTGCTACAGTCAGATTTGTAGTTCGTCTATCAGAGAAAGATTATTAACTGTTATTCTTCTCATCCTTCCTATTACCTACATCCTTCTAGCTATATAACAATAACCTTGTTGCTTGTCTCTTGACAATTGATATTGTTTTGTTTTATTTCCTAGTGTGATTTCGAAAAGGGTGGCTCAGTGGCTAAGACGCTGAGCTTGTTGATCTGAAAAGTCGGAAGTTTGGCGGTTCCAATCCGTAGCGCCGCGTAACGGAGTGAGTTCCCGTGACTTGTCCCAGCTTCTGCCAACCTAGCAGTTCGAAAGCACGTAAAAACGCAAGTAGAAAAATAGGAACCACCTTGTGTGGGAAGGTAACAGCGCTCCGTTTCCCTTTGGCGTTGAGTCATGCCGGCCACATAACCACGGAGACGTCTGGTTCTCCGGCTTTGAAACGGAGATGAGCAGCGCCCCCTAGAGTCAGGAACGACTAGCACATATGTGCGAGGGGAACCTTTACCTAGTACGATTTTGATTGCTTATGTAGTCTCCTATTGAAGGACATTAGCATCCAACCCCTCTTAGAAGAATGAAATGTTTTAGGAAATATTAAAAAGGCAGAATGTTATATTTCCCTGGAGGACAAAAGGAGAAACATGTTTTAAAGACACAGCAGCTCCCTCCCCTCTTCAGCTCCAGGGTGATGGGATTAAGACATGGCCCTCAGGACAGGATAGGAGTATCCCTCTACCCATCTCACCATGTGGCACTTGGGAAGATTACATCACCCAGCAAGGCTCAACCAAGCTTGGGACTCAGGACAGCCTTTGCATGGCCCCATAGGAGCCTGACAACCAATCAGAATACAAGCTCAAATTCAAAAGCCCAGAGAGAGCATAAAATTCAGGCATCTTTTTCTTCTTCACCCAACATCTTCAAGCCATGCGATCCTGCCCACCATTAAAACCATCTTTCCAATCAGCCGCCATGTTTCCAGTGTCTTTCTCCCCACTTGGAACTGAACCCAGATGGCCATTTCTTCCAAGACTATCTCGGGATTCTTGATGAAAGTTTTTTTGTACACGGAAGGGTTATGCACCGAAGATAAATTCCCTTTGTGTCCAGTCACACTTGGCCAATCAAGAATTCTATTCTATTCTAATGTGGAAAATAAAGTTTATTCGGTTGCAAATTTTGGCCTGATGAGGCAAGAAGGAAGTTTCAGGGAAAATGCCTTGAAGAGGGGGGGAAATCCTATTTTTTTCCAGCGTGGGAATCATCTGAATTTCCATTCTTCTAGTAACTCTTGTAGTAACCTAGGGTAAAGGTAAAGGTTCCCCTCGCACATATGGGCTAGCTGTTCCCGACTCTAGGGGGCGGTGCTCATCTCTGTTTCAAAGCTGAAGAGGCAGCGCTGTCTGAATGGTCATGTGGCTGGCATGACTAAACACCGAAGGCGCACGGAACGCTGTTCCCTTCCCACCAAAGGTGGTTCCTATTTTTCTACTTGCATTTTTTACGTGCTTTCGAACTGCTAGGTTGGCAGAAGCTGGGACAAGTCACGGGAGCTCACTCCGTTACGCGGCGCTAGGGATTCGAACCGCCGAACTGCTGACCTTTCTGATCGACAAGCTCAGCGTCTTAGCCCCTGAGCCACCGCATCTCTCATAACATTGGGTAGTAACTAGTAACCCCTAAACTTAACCCTGATTGAGTTAAGTGTGGTGTGTGAACCTAGCTAATCTAGAATTTTCTTCTGCCTCACATAATGCAGAAAATCAGGGCTTTGACAAGAAGCCGATTTAAAGGGTAAGGAAATATTCCTTCTGCGAAGCAAGAATTGTATGAATTATGGAAGCCGATGCTGTGTGACATTTTGGTGACCTTTAACTGGAGAGTTTGACAATATATATTATTCCTCTTTTAATTTATTTTGATATCTTGCCATATGTGTGTGTGTGTGTGTGTGTATGAATGTGTATGTGTGTGTGTATATATATATATATGTGTGTGTGTGTGTGTGTGTGTGTGTGTGTATACATATATATATATATATATATATATATATATATATATATATATATATATATATATATATATATATATATATATATATACACACATACATACACACACACACACACACACACACACACACACACACACACACATACCAATATTGGGTTCTGTCTGGATGGTCTCTTGTGACGAGCCGAAGGATAGAGAATGGAAGTAGTGATCTTCCTCCCATATTTGGGCATACCGGGGGTTGTAAAATCTAAATATATAAGGAGTCGAGCTCTGTGGCTCAGTGGTTAACACATCTGCCTTAGAGGCAATACAGCACAGGCTCGATTCCCAGTAAGGGTATGGCTAGCTGATGAGAGCTAAATAGCTTGAAATAGACCTATACTAGTCTCCCTTTATTTATTTATCAGCACAAATATAACATATATATATGTGTGTGTGTGTGTGTGTATTGTATTTGTGCTGATAAATAATACACACACACACACACACATGGCAAGATATCAAAATAAATTAAATATATATATATACATACACACACACACACACACACACGTGAAACTCGAAAAATTAGAATGTCGTGCAAAAGTTCATTTATTTCAGTAATGCAACTTAAAAGGTATGAGATAAGACTCATTACATGCAAAGCAAGATAGTTCAAGCTGTGATTTGTCATTAATTGTGATGGTTATGGCGTACAGCTCATGAAAACCCCAAATCCACCATCTCGGAAAATTAGAATATTGCACGCAATCAATAAAACAAGGATTGTACATAGAACAATATCGGACCTCTGAAAAGTATAAGCATGCATATGTACTCAATACCTGGTTTGCTCTGCATGTCATGAGTCTTATCTCATAGATTAGTTTCACCTTTTAAGTTGCATTACTGAAATAAATGAACTTTTGCACGATATTCTAATTTTTCGAGTTTCACCTGTATGTGTTTGTGTGTGTGTGTGTGTGTGTATCCGTATCCGTATCCGTATCCGTATCCGTATCCGTATCCGTATCCGTATCCGTATCCGTATCCGTATCTATCTATCTATCTATCTATCTATCTATCTATCTATCTATCTATCTACTATCTATCTATCTATCTATCTATCTATCTATCTATCTATCTATCTATCTATCTATCTATCTATCTATCTATCTATCTATCTATATTCCTCCTTTGAAAATACATCAAAGGAACATATATCAGAATGCACAGTGTTGATACTGGTCTTCTCCACTTCTGTAACTTCATGAAACTTGATTTTAGGCATGGGTGAAATCTAACAGGTTCTGACAGGTTCTGGAGAACCGGTAGTGGAAATTTTGAGTCGTTTGGAGAACCGGTAGTGGAAGTTTTGAATTGTTTGGAGAATCGGCAAATGCCACCTCTGGCTTGCCCCAGAGTGAGGTGGGAATGAAGATTTTGCATTATCCTTCCCCTGCCATGCCCACCAAGCTACGCCCACCAAGCCACGCCCACAGAACTGTTAGTTAAAAAATTGAATTTCACCACCGATTTTAGGATTCTGTACAGGTAGTTCTCAGTTTATGGCAACAATTAAGTCCAGAATTTCAATCAAACAGAATAGAGCTGGAAGGGACCTGGGAGGTCTTCTAGTCCAACCCTTTGCTGAAGCAGGAGATGCTGTTCCATTTCAGACAAATCCTTGTAAACACAGCCGCATCATTTCGGAATTTTGCAGACAATCCTGCTGGCTGGTGTTTGGTTTAATTCTTCCAAGGAAAGAGGCCAACTTCCAAACAAATTGGATCGTAGCCACCGGCTATTTTTCATTTTCTCAGAAAGCCTTTAGCGGGTTATATGGGGCCTAGAGGCATTTCTGTAAACCAAGATGAAGCTTGACAATAACAAGGTTTATTCTTTGGGGCCGAATTGCCTCCTGTTTCATTCCCCCCCCCCAAAAAAAACATGTTAAACGATTATTAAAATTAAAATGCAATGCAGGATCTGTGGTGTATCTTACTGCCCTTGACTGAAAATGCATAGTCCTCGACTTATGACCGTGACAGAGCCCAACATTTCCATTGCTAAGTGAGACGAGGGAATTCTGGCCCATTTTACGACCTTTCTTGCCACGGTTTGTTAAATGAACCGGGCTTCCCCCATTGATTTTGCTTGTCAGGAGGTCGCAAAAGGGGATCGCACGACCCCGGGACACTGTGACCCGTCGTAAGTGTGAGACAGTTGCCAAGCTTCTGGATTTTGATCACGGGACCACGGGGATGCTGCCCACAGTTGTAGGTGTGAACAACAGTCCTAAGTACGGTAACTTTTTTCAGTCCCGTTGTTACTTCAAACGGTCGCTGAATGAACGGATATACGTCGAGGACTACCTGAATTACTTCAAGTCAAGAACATAAGGAAAGGGGATATTTCTGCCAGGGTTTTATTAAGTGTTTTAGGAATGCGGCAGAGTAAGCAATTAGAATTAAATCCAGAATGTACTGTATTTGCAGCTGGATGTAACCTTGGATTTAGAGCAGGCTGTATGTGCTTGTGCAAATATTGGCTCTCCCTTCTCCAGCAGCTGGGTCTGAAAAAGCTTTCTCTCTCTCTCTCTCTCTCTCTCTCTCTCTCTCTCTCTCTCTCTCTCTCTCTCTCTCTCTCTCTCTCTCTCTTCCTCCCTCCCTCCCTCCCTCCCTCCCTCCCTCCCTCCCTCTCTCTCTCTCTCTCTCTCTGTGTAACACGCAGGAAGAAAAAGAAGTCACACCAGCTTGCAAAAAAAATCAAATGCAGCTTCACACTTGGCTATGCTTTGAAGAAGCCTCTGGTGAATGGTTTGGGCCACAATTAATTTGCCGGCTTCTTCCTACCTTCCTTCCTTCCTTCCTTCCTTCCTTCCTTCCTTCCTTCCTTCCTTCCTTCCTTCCTTCCTTCCTCGTTCCTTCCTTTCCCCTTTTTCCTTCATTTCTTTCTGACTATCCTCAACTCTTCCCTCCCTCCCTCCTTCCTTCCTTTCCATTCTTCCTTCCCCGTTTTCCCTTTCTCTCTTTCTGACTTTCCTCCTCTTCTCTTCCTCCCTTCCACCCTTCCCTGTTTCCTTCTGACTCTTCTTCACTCTTCCCTCCCTTCTTTCTTTTCTTCCTTCCCCCTTTCCCTTCCTTTCTCTCCTTCTGACTCTTACGTCCTTTCCCCCCTTTTTGCTTTCCTTTCTCTCATTCTGACTGTCCATCCACACTTCCCTCTCTCCCTTCCACTCTTCCTTCATTCCCTGTTTCCTTCTGATTCTTCTTCACTCCTTCCTCCCTCCCTCCTTTCTTTTCTTCCTTCCCCCTTTCCCTTTCTTTTTCTCCTTCGGACTATCCTCCACTCTTCCCTCCTTTCCCATTTTTTCTTTCCTTTCCCTCGTTCTGACTGTCCATCCATTCTTCCCTTCCGACTCCTTCACACCTCCATCCCTTCTTTCCTTCCTTCCCTCTTTTCCCTTTGTCTCTTCTTCACTCCTCCCTCCCTCCCTTCTTTCTTTTCTTCCTTCCCCTTCCTTTCTCTCCTTCTGACTCTTCCATCCACTCTTCCCTCCCTTCCTCCCGACTCCTTCACTCCTCCCTCCCTCCTTTCCTTCCTTCCCCCTTTTTCCCCCTTCCTCTCCTTCTGTCTGACCATCCACTCCTCCCTCCCTGCCTCCTGTCCTTTTGTCCTTGCTTGCTTGAGAGAACAAAGCCATTAAATTAATTGAAAATTACAGACATTGCAAAAAAAAGAAAAAAAAGGATGACCTCTGGATACCAGGGTGTTTTTTTTCCCACCCTGCTGATGTCTCCCCTGGGATAACTGTGCTCATCCCTGAATGCTAATTCACTTATTTTCCCAGTCTCCCAGGGTTAAAGGCCCAGTTAAACTGGGAAATCTAAAGCACCTTCCCAAGGGGAAGGCTGGCTCATCTCTTGCATGCTGTTCAGGGGTGGGTTTCAATTTTTTTTACTGGAAGTGGGGGGGGAATTGGGGAGAGATACTGAAAGAACAAAATTAAAACGGAGAAAAAAGATTGGAAAGGGAAAATACAGGAATTTTAAGATCAAGGAAAAGAAAAAAAAACCTAGGGAAATGAGTGGAGAGAAGAGAATATGAGAGAAATGAAATTCCTAGAGAGAAAATGGCTGAAAGGAGGAAAGGAAGGAAGGAAGGAAGGAAGGAAGGAAGGAAGGAAGGAAGGAAGGAAGGAAGAAAGAAAGAAAGAAAGAAAGAAAGAAAGAAAGAGATTTATTAGCAGAATAGAATGAAACTTAGTAAATATAGCCAACGGTATACATTCAATAAATAATGTGTGCGATATAGATTAAAATAGATTAAAATAAATTTTAAAAAGTGTGTGGGATATAGATTAAGATTATACTTGCGGATAACTAATTAAATGAAATGCTTACTATGTAAAATTAAACTTGAGGATATGTCTTATTCATAGTAAAACAGAATAATAGATGGAAAGCATATGTTAAATTTGATTAACTTTTGAGGGGCAAAAGGATATGCTTTATATATTAAGAACAAAATTAAATTAAGCGGGAGAATATGGAAGAAAGACCGAAATGTAAATTGGAAATATGATGTAAAATGTAATATGCCGAATAGAAGATGTAAAGTGGGGGGGAACCAGGATAACACTTTGTTCACAAAAGAATTTAAAATATGTAACAAAAAAGAAAAAAACTTGGTTTGAAAAAAAATATACTATTAGTTCGGTGGGCGTGGCTAGATGGGGGCATGTGCCTGAGTGGGCGTGGCAACTTGCCATTACTCACGCACACTCAGTCACATGACCCCCTCACCAAGCCACGCCCATCGAAACGGTGGTGAAATGTTTTGAGGGCGGGGCGGGGGGGAGAACTTTAGCCTCGCCAGACCTAAATTTGCAAATTACCCAGTAAGAAAAAATAAAGTTTTGGTCTTCCCGACCCCCAGGAACACTCCAGGCTTCAGCAGGGCTGGGGGAAGGCAAAAATGCCCCCGTTTTTGAGAAAAACGGCCCATCTTTGGGACTGGCATACACACACCATTAAAAAAGGGGGGGAGATTTATTTTTTCAATGAAGATTGTTCTGCGCATGTGCAGAACAGAAAATAAAGAAGGCTCCGCCCAGGATAGAACCGGTTATCGTCACGTGTCCGGCCGAGTTCCAACCTATTCAGTCGAACCAGACCGAACCGCTAGGAATCCGCCTCTGATGCTGTTGCCAAGAAAATTGCTAGATGTTCCTATGTTTTTGACCTGAAGCTGGGTGGTTCCAGAGATCAAGGACCACAGAGGCCTTGGCTTATCACGTTATTGTTGTTGTTGTTGTTATTCGCGCAATCAGCCAGGGGTTCAAACTGTTCAGGCCATACCGGTAGTAATCAGGAGCAGCGGCCGTCGTACCGGTATGGTGGCTCGTTTGGCCCACCCGCCCGCAACGTGTCTCATACCTGTTTTGGAAGCCACTGGGCTAATTGCGCACGCATGTTCAGCGTGCGGCGCCTGCGCGACCTCCGGCGAGCAGCTGGGTGTTACAGGGGCAATGGAGTGCGCATGTTTGCGCAGCACACATCCGGCGCGTGTACAACAGGGGTGGGTTTCTCGCCCCATTCCAACCGGTTCGGTTGGAACGGGGCCGGCGGCGTCCTCGTGCCCACGCGCGGTGCACGCATGCGTACTAGCGTCTGCGCGACGCTCCAGCTGCTCCTGGACGATCGCGCAGGCGCTGTATGTGTGGAAGCGCAGAACTCGTCAAAACCGGGTAAGGACCGCGGGCAGGCGGGCGGGCGCACCCTTCGCCGTTCCCAGAAGTTACTTACTTCCGGGTTCGGCGACCAACCAGTTCGCAGGGACCGCCGCGAACCGGTTGAAACCCACCCCTGGTGTACAAGCATACCACAAGCCGCGTACCGGTAGCGACGGGAGGAGCAACCCACCCCTGGAATCCATAGTTGTCTGTAGAAACTTGAAAATTTAATCAATAAAAGACAACCACAAGATCCATGCGCTCAAGAAGTTCACCCATCCCCGTCTACAGCTTGGTTGACAGCCTGTGATTAAAGACCGGCATTCTTTCCTGCTCTTAAAATTCTAATTCCAGGCCTCCGCTGTCTCTTTTTGGCAGCCCTTCTGAAATGGATTTGACAAGTACAAGCACTCCTTGGCAGACAGGCGCAGGAGGTGAGGAGCAGATCGGAAAGCCAGCGTCCCACGGTTTGCGCTTTCCCACATACGCCACGGATGTTTGCTTAAAGGGGGGAAAGAGTGTCAGGTCACCAGCTGTTGGCATCTGGGCTTACCCATTTGCCCTAGATTTGAGCAACGTTTCTCAACCTTGGCCACTTGAAGATGTGTGGACTTCAATTCCCAGAATTCCTTGGCCAGCACTTGCTGGCGGGGGAATTCTGGGAGTTGAAGTCCTCTCACATCTTGAAGCGATATTGACTGTGGGATTTTGGGAGTTGAAGTCCACACATTGTGAAGCATACTAGTTGGGGAGTCCTGGGAGTTGAAGTTGCATCTTGAAGCATCCTGGCTGGGGAATCCTGGGAGTTGAAGCCCACACATCTTGAAGCATGCTAGTTGGGGAATCCTGGGAGTTGAAGTTGGCATCTTGAAGCAATATTGACTGTGGGATTCTGGGTGTTATCCTCACACCTTGAAGCATGGTGGCTGGGGAATTCTGGGAGTTGAAGTCTGCATCTTGAAGCATGGTGGCTGGGGAATTCTGGGAGTTGAAGTCTGCATCTTGAAGCATCCTGGCTGGGGAATCCTGGGAGTTGAAGTCCACACATCTTGAAGCATGCTAGTTGGGGAATCCTGGGAGTTGAAGTTGGCATCTTGAAGCAATATTGACTGTGGGATTCTGGGTGTTATCCTCACACCTTGAAGCATGGTGGCTGTGGAATTCTGGGAGTTGAAGTCTGCATCTTGAAGCATGATGGCTGGGGGATTCTGGGAGTTGAAGTCTGCATCTTGAAGCCTCTGGCTGGGGAATTCTGGGAGTTGAAGTCTGCATCTTGAAGCCTCTGGCTGGGGAATTCTGGGAGTTGAAGTCTGCATGGTGAAGCCTCTGGCTGGGGAATTCTGGGAGTTGAAGTCTGCATCTTGAAGCATAATGGCTGGGGAATTCTGAGAGTTGAAGTCTGCATCTTGAAGCCTCTGGCTGGGGAATTCTGGGAGTTGAAGTCTGCATCTTGAAGCATGATGGCTGGGGAATTCTCGGAGTTGAAGTCTGCATCTTGAAGCATGTGCTGGGGAATTCTGGGAGTTGAAGTCTGCATCTTGAAGCATGATGGCTGGGGAATTCTGGGAGTTGAAGTCTGCATCTTGAAGCATGTGCTGGGGAATTCTGGGAGTTGAAGTTTGCATCTTGAAGCCTCTGGCTGGGGAATCCTGGGAGTTGAAGTCTGCATCTTGAAGCCTCTGGCTAGGGAATTCTGGGAGTTGAAGTCTGCATCTTGGAGCATGCTAGCTGGGGAATCCTGGGAGTTGAAGTCTGCATCTTGAAGCATGCTGCCTGGGAATTCTGGGATTTGAAGTCCACATGTCTTGAAGCTGCCTTCAAGTCTGCATCTTGAAGCAATATTGACTGTGGGTTGATTCTGGGTGTTATCCTCACACCTTGAAGCAGGCTGGTTGGGGAATTCTGGGAATGAGGTAGAGCTATCTTGAGGCCATACCGCTTGGAACTCTGGGAGTTGAAGTCTACCTATCTTGAAGGATGCTAGCTAGGGAATTCTGGGAGTTGAAGTCCACATGACCTAAAATTGCCAAGCATGAGAAACACTGCCTGAGACAAACTTAATCCTGGCACATTGCAACTTGAAGCCGCTGCTAAAGCCTTTGGTGTGGTGTTTTTCCACCCTTCTTTTGCCAAGGAGCTTGGAGCCAATGCTTAAAAGTTTTTTCCCGCAGTGCCTGGATCGATGCTATACAAAGGCAGGACGCGAAATTCGAAGAGGCAAACGGCTTCAAATTTCACTGGGTGTCTGCGAAAAGCACACACGGATTCAGGAGACAATGCCAAGGACAGTGTCAGTGGCGGTGACACATCAGGGTTTATTTGCTAAATTATACCAAGGAGGGATGCGATAATGAACGGCTTGGCAGGATGGCTGAGATGCTGTATAAAAGGGAAGCCTTGTAATTAAACTTCGGGAACTGACTGGCATTCAATGTGACAGCCACTAATTTAAGATGGCTTTCAAAGCGAACTGGACAGATTCAAGGAGGATCTGCCTCTAATCACGGTGGCCATTTATTATCTTCGGGATCCCAGGCAACAATGCTTAGATCTAAACTGCCAATGAGAAAGAGTGAAAGAGATTGACGGTTCTTTTTTTTCTTTTTTTTAATTTTAAATTTTTATTTAAAATTAAATAAAAGTATAAAATTAAAAATAAGCATAACTTAAAAACAACATAGGAACAATAAGTCCCATCGTATATCATACAGCAGTTCCGAATCGGTTTCTTTGCAGTTAATGTTTTCCCTACTGTACATTTCTATCTTGCGTTCATAATCTCCTTGTTCGTTATCCATTTTTATGTACAATTCTTTATTTATTTAAACTTAGCTACTTATGACCAAATATTATTTACCTATATTGTGCTTTATGTTTTTACTGTCATTTATTCTCTTACATACAGTTATAGGTATACATTCACATAGTTATTCTTTTTCTTTGCCATTCTTATATTATTATTATCCCATTTGGAAGGTTATAAGGTATAGATTAGAATGCTTTGTTTACCATCCTTCGCACCTGCTAAGACACCACCTTGTTTTCTCTTTCTTTTCTTTTCTCCCTCCCTTCCTTCTCTACTTCCTTCCTTCCTCGTCTCCATCCCCTTCTTCCTTCCCTTACGTCTTCCCTACTCCTATCCTTTTTCTTTTCCTTCCTACCCTCTCTCCTTCTCTTTCTTTCTCTTCCTCCCTCCTCTTCTTCTTTTTCTCTCCCCTCTACCCACCTTCCCTTACCTCATTCTTCTTCCCTTACCTCTTATTTATACTTAGCTACTTATGACCAAATATTATTTACCTATATTGTGCTTTATGTTTTTACTGTCATTTATTCTCTTACATACAGTTATAGGTATACATTCACGTAGTTATTCTTTTTCTTTGCCATTCTTATATTATTATTATTCCATTTAAGAGGTTATAAGGTATAGTTTGGAATGCTTTGTTTACCATCCTTCGCCCCTGTTATGACACCACCTTATTGACAGTTCTTGATCCGCAGTTGAGGTTTCTTTTTTTTTCATATGTTTTTTATTTTATTTTTAAACATAAAAATTTTAAAAAAACAATGTTTAAAAAAACCGATCTCATCCATTACATACAACACGTCATTTGGTTACAAGTGTTTTTGCATCCATATTCTCAATTACATTTACAATCACAGATTTTTTCATCTAATATAAGTAAATACCTCACTTTCATTGTGCAGCGTATATTCAATTATATTTTTTTTCAATAAACCTAATTCCCTTACCTTCTTGATTGTCTGTTTAATAACAATATACCTTTATATAATCACAGATCCCAATATGAAAGAGATTTACCAACCATTTATATTTGTATAGGTAATCAGGTAATCCATCAGTTCACTTTTCTATTAACTATTCTATTCACTTTGACTGTCCAAAGTGTCAACAGCGGTGAAAAAAAATTGGCATAGGACTGTTTTTCACACTTACGACCGTTGCTACCTCCCCGTGGTCCTATATTCAGAATGGAGACGCTTGGCAACTGACTCATATTTATGACGGTTGCAGGCTCCCTGGGGCTCATGTGATCCCCTTCTGATGAGCAAAGTCAGTGGGTTCACTTAACGACCGCTAACGTAACTCAAACCTCTCGTTTCACCTGTGCGGGGATTCACTGAACAACTCTGGCAAGAAACGTCACAAAATGGGGCAAAACCCGCTTGACAGATGTCTCACATAGCAGCAAAAAAAATGGGGCTGAATTGTGGTCGTAAAGCCGAGGACTAACCGTCGAGATAAATGCCATTTTTTAAAAAAATATTATCCCTTGGTTTAAGCACTGGCTTGATTTAAGCACTGTATGCTTTCACATTTTGCACAACATTTTAAACATCTGTGTAACAACTTACTCCTTATTGGCGCAGTTTTCCCCTTTGCAGAATAATAGAAGAAGTTACAAAAAAAATAGGGTGATCTGGTAGCCCCTTTTCTGATTAATGAATGTTATCAAAGGCATCGGCTCTTGAATATGTATATATCTTTTAATTTTTAAAAAAAGTTGGTAAACTTCTGCGGGGTTCCTGATTAGTTGCAGGGAGTTTATCCATTTTTGGGAGACCCTTAATAATTGCAGGTGGGTAAAATGAGGACCCAGATTGTTGGGGGCAATATGCTGACTCTCTGTAAACCGCTTAGAGAGGGCTGAAAGCCCTATGAAGCGGTATATAAGTCTACTGCTATTGCTATTGCTATTGCAATCCCTCTTGCCTACAACTCAAGAATGGACATTGAAAGTTACAAACTTAGCCGAGATGGCTAAAATATCGGCATATCTTAAAGATCACTCAAATGAGAGATATAAACGAGACTGGAAAAAATGGATTGACTATATACAAAATAAATACGGGACCAAGAAATTCCAGTTAGCCTTTGCTTAAGATCAGAAATGATTTAAATTGTTTAAAGTTAGTTCGGCAAGAAGAAGCTAAGGTCAATAATTTCTTTATTTCTTTTTTCTCAATAGATTTTAGACTGTGTTTGTTAAAAATCCATACCGTGTACGGGTTCTGGGAAGTCGGGGGGGGGGGAAGAGGAGGGGGTTGGGGGGAGGGTGTAGGGAGGGAGGGGTATGCATTAGGCTAGACAAGAATTTGGTGGTAAACTAGAATTATTTTGACATACAAAAAAATTGTACTTCGATGCCTTACTGATTGAGGAACGATGAAATGTTTGTTTTAAAAGAAATAAAACTTTTGAACACAGAAAATAATAATAATAATAATAATTGCAATCCCTCTTCTTGTGTTGTTAGAGTGGGAGCGTCCAGTTGCCCCCACCCCGCCCGTACAACTCTCAAAGCTAAGTTTCTAGTCCATCTGATTTGAGAAGTGCGTGGGACACGGTCAAAAAGTCAGATCAGAGTTTAGTTATCTGATGGAGGTGGTCTGTGTGTGCTTGTTTGCATTTCGGGGTATTGAACAGCTCAACATAAATAAAAGCTGCAGAACTTAATGACTGTAATTACAGGAGAATGATTGGCTCGTTCCCTTCCCTTCAAAAATCTACTTTTCCATCTCTATATCAGGCTCTAAAATTGATTTACTTCCTAGGTTCCCACCTGCCTCTTGAATTCCCTTTATATCAATTTTAGTGGCGCTGCCTTGCAAAGCCTTGTAACATTACAAACACGCTAAATAAATGTTTTCCCCAGGCTGGGCTTTGGCAAACCTTCGAACTCAATTCTTTGTCATCTAGGATCAGCATGTACTGACAACACTTATAAATCACAGCTCTGCATTTCGTTGCCCATTCAAGGTTATTTCCAGCGAGTTCAAGATCTCTCCAAGAGGGTTTTTGGGGTCGGGCTGAAGGAGGAGGACTTGTTCTTTCTTCTTCTGACACAAACAACATTGTTAGTCAACTGAGCTCTGGGTTTTAGAACGTCTGGTCTCTTATTTTGTTTTCGCTCTACCTAAAAGCCAAAATGCCGTGATTAATAGGAGCTTATCTAAGGGATGGGAAGGACGATTCCTTAACTCCAAAATAGCGTAAGAATAGAGCTGAAGAATTCAGAAGAAGGGCTTCAGATCTCCTGTGAGCGCAGCACCTCCAGCTGCTTCTGAAAGCAACCATCTCTTCTTCTTTTTTTTAATAGCTTTCCATGCGAAAGAGCTGGCTCATGAAAACAGCCCCATCTCTTTGTTTAAGCTTGTGGGAAGTTATCATCCAGCCCTCTCCCAGAAAAAATGAAATATCCTAGGAAATATTGAAAAGGCAGAATATTTCTCTGGATGTGAAAAGAAACATGTTTTAAAAGACAGAATAGTTGCCTATAGCTTTCTGCCCATCCCCAGCTAATGGGCCATTGAGAAGGCCAGGCTAGCCCACTTTACATAATAAAGACTTCTCCCTCACTGCAGCTGTAGGGGGAAGGGATATTACTCAACTCTCCACATGGCATCTGAGAACTCATCTATACCAGGACTCACCACAGCCTAGAGAGTTGCCCCTGCATGCACCATGGGAGCCTGATAACCAGTCAGAATACATTTCTTACACAGGAACAGGAAACAGAGAGGTGGGACTAAACAGGGTATAAAAAGCCTAGCAAGCCCCTCCCTCAGCCCTTCTCTTCTTCTCCACCAACATTGAAACATGTGATCACCTTTTCTGTTCAGGGCTCAAGCCATGTGGCCCTGTCCAACAATAAACCATCTTTCCAAGCAGCCTCCATGTCTCCAGTGTCTTTTCCCCCACTTGGAGCTGAACCCAAAAGGACATTTCTTTCAACAAGCTGATGTGAAAGTCTGAAAAAAGATAGGGCTGCTTGAAGAATTGTTTTCTTGATCTGACTCATTAAAGCAGCCCCATCTCTCTCTCTCTCTTTAAGCTGATGTGGGAGTCTGAAAATAAGATGGGGTTGCTTGAAGAATTGTTTTCATGATCTGACTCATTAAAGCAGCTGCTTTAAATTCAGGTGGGAATCTGAAAAAAAAAGAGATGGGGCTGCATTAATTAGCCGCAAGTCCAAAGCAGCTCAGGTGTAAGTCTGAAGAAAGATGGGGCTGATTGATGAGTTTCTTTCTTGATCTGACTCATTAAAGCAGCCCCATCTCTCTCTCTTTAAGCTGATGTGGGAGTCTGAAAATAAGATGGGGTTCCTTGAAGAGTTGTTTTCATGATCTGACTCATTAAAGCAGCTGCTTTAAATTCAGGTGGGAATCTGAAAAAAAAGAGATGGGGCTGCATTAATTAGCCGCAAGTCCAAAGCAGCTCAGGTGTAAGTTTGAAAAAAGATGGGGCTGATTGATGAGTTTCTTTCATGAGCTGACTCATTAAAGCAGCACCATCTCTCTTTTTTAAGCTGATGTGGGAGTCTGAAAATAAGATGGGGTTGCTTGAAGTGTTGTTTTCATGAGGTGACTCATTAAAGCAGCACCACCTCTTTTTAAAAGTTGATGTGGAGGTCTGAAAACAAATGGGGCTGCTTGAAGAGATGTTTTCAATGAGTCGACTCATTAAAGCAGCCCGTCTCTTTGTTTAAATTCATGTGGAAATCTTGGGGGTGGGGGAAAGATGGGGCTGTATTAATTAGCAGCAAGTCAAACGCAGCTCTTCTGAATCATTCCCAGGCGCGCACAGCTCCCGTATAAACCCATAATGTGTTTTGACAAGTCCCGCTTTATTAGGACACACAGATGAATTAGCATGCATCCCTCGAAACATTTCAGCCTACAGGCTTCAAAACAAGCCCTCCGGATCTATCTCTCCTGCTGTGATTTAGTTGTCCCCGAAATTGCCGCGGATGAGACGGTTTCATCCTTTCCTCCGCTGGAGTGCAAATGACTCGAAACTGGGTCCATTTGTCACCTGTGTTTCCCGGAGTTGCAATGATACCCAAATGAAACGTTGAATTTCAGAATTAGCCAGGGACGGGCTTCAAAAGGTCCAGCAACAGATTCGCTGCCGGGTTGCTGGGTGGGCGTGGCTATGGTGGGCGTGGCCTAGTCAGCCTCCTGCACATTGGCAGGGGGATGGGATTGCCCTCCCCAGACTCCAGGGGTTTTCCATGAGCCTCCAGGACATCGCAGCCGTCATAAGTATAGAGCCGAGGTGGCACAGTGGTTAGGGTGCAGTACTGCAGGCCACTTCAGC
Source organism: Thamnophis sirtalis (assembly GCF_051295495.1). Lineage (NCBI taxonomy): Eukaryota > Metazoa > Chordata > Lepidosauria > Squamata > Natricidae > Thamnophis > Thamnophis sirtalis. The sequence continues at coordinate 4,609,593 of NW_028261388.1, read as the reverse complement.
TGACTGTTATCTGCAGTTCAGCGGTTCAAATCTCACCGGCTCAAGATTGACTCAGCCTTCCATCCTTCCGAGGTGGGTGAAATGAGGACCCAGACTGTGGGGGGCGATATGCTGACTCTGTAAACCGCTGAGAGAGGGCTGAAAGCCCTACGAAGCGGTATATAAGTCTAACCGCTATTGCTATAAGAGGAACTAAAGAGCCTCTTGATGCGGGTGAAAGAGGAGAGTGCAGAAGTTGGCTTGAAACTCAACATTAAGAAAACTAAGATCATGGCATCTGGCCCTCTCAATTCCTGGCGAATCGATGGGGAAGAAATGGAGGTAGTGACAGGTCTAACTGCTATTGCTATAAGTATGAGTCGGTTGCCAAGCGTCTGAATTTTGATCATATGACCACAGGGATACTGCAAGGGTCGTTAAGTGTGAAAAGCAGTCATACATCACTTTTTTTTCCAGTGCCGCTGTAACTTCGGACAGTCGCTAAACAAATAGGCCGTAAGTCAAAGACAATCTATAACTGCGGGGTTCAATTGCAGTCATAACTCGAGGAATATCCGTAACCCCAGCTCAATTGGAATCAAATTAATTCTCTTTCCCAGAATTAAAAAAAAAATCTCTCTTTCTGTGTTTTCCAGGCCTGGAAAAAACGATGGTTTATCCTTCGCAGTGGCCGGATGAGCGGTGATCCCGATGTCTTGGAGTACTACAAAAACAATCACTCCAAGAAGCCGCTGCGGGTGATCAACCTCAACTTTTGCGAGCAGGTGGACGCCGGGCTGACCTTCAACAAGAAGGAGCTGCAGGACAGTTTCGTCTTCGACATCAAAACCAGCGAGAGGACCTTCTACCTGGTGGCGGAAACAGAAGAAGAAATGAACAAATGGGTGCGGAACATCTGTCAGATCTGCGGCTTCAACCAGTCGGAAGATCATCCGGGTGAGTTCCACGTTTCACATCGGGGGCGTCGAGCACTTTGGGCACAGGAGAGTGGTGGCAAATGAGGAAGTAGAAAGGTTGGACATCCACAGAACAAGGAAGAGTGGGAAGGGACCTTGGAGGTCTTCTAGTCTGACCCCCTGGTCAAGCAGCGAACCCTACACCATGGTTATCCAATCTCTTCTTAGAATCGTCCAGTGTTGGAGCATCCACAACCTCTGGAGGCAAGTTGTTCCACTGGTTAATTGTTCTCACTGTCAGGAAATTTCTCCTTAGTTCTAAGTTGCTTCTCTCCTTGGTTAGTTTCCACCTATTGCTTTTTGTCTTGCTTTGGAGAATAGCTGGACGACACCACCACCCCTCTTCTTTGTGGCAGCCCCTCAAATATGAGAAGGCTTCTATCATGTCATCCCTAATCCTTCTTTTCATTAAACTAGACGTACCCATCAGAACAATGAATCAATAGAAGGACTTGCCTCCAGAAGTTGTAAATGCTCTAACACTGGAGGTTTTTAAAAACAACTTCCAGAGGCAAGCCATTCATGAATTAATTAATCAAAATAGAGCTGGAAGGGACCTTGGAGGTCTTCTAGTCCAACCCCCTGCCTAGGCAGGAAACCCTACACCGTTTCAGACAGATGGCTATCCAACATCTTCTTAAAGACTTCCAGTGTTGGGGCATTCATAACTTCTGGAGGCAAGTTGAGGACCCAGATTGTTGGGGGCAATATGCTGACTATGTAAACCGCTTAGAGAGGGCTGAAAGCCCTATGAAGCGGTATATAAGTCTAACTGCTATTGCTATTGCTAAATTGTTCCACTGGTTAATTGTTCTCACTGTCAGGAAATTTCTCCTCAGTTCTAAGTTGCTTCTCTCCTTGATTAGTTTCCACCCATTGCTTCTTGTTCTACACTCAGTGCCTGGGGGAATAGTTTGACTCCCTCTTCTTTGGGGCAACCCCTGAGATATTGGAAGGCTGCTATCATGTCTCCCCTTGTCCTTCTTTTCATTAAACTAGACATACCCAGTTCCTGCAACCGTTCTTCATATGTTTTAGCCTCCAGTCCCTTAAATCCTCTTTGTGGCTCTTGAACTGTGTTGAACTTGTTGAACTGAGCTGTTTTGCCAAGTCTTTCTCCTGGGGGCTGCTTAGCTCCAGCAACTGCTCCCTGTTGGGGCCCTAAGGAGTCCAGGCGGGCAGGCGAGGAGGGGCTGGGAGTGGAGGGGCGAGTAGAGGCTGGTGAGGCGCCCCTCGACGTGAGTGACATCGAGTTGGCCGCGCCCACCCAGTCACATGACCAACTGGCCACACCCACCAAGCCGGTCATTAGGCAGATCGTATTAGCGGTCCGCGGGATTTAAAATTATGAATTTAATGGTCCCTGAGATCCGAAATGTTGGTGACCCCTGGACTAGAAGACTTCCAAGGCCCCTTCTTAACTTCGTAGTACATCATAATTAATTCTGTACATCGTAATTAAAAATCGGAGGCATTTCCTCTGAGCTGGGAATGTGTTGTGTTTGTGGGTGTTTGGATGGTGTTCAAGAGAACCGCTTCCTATGCGCTGTGGGCGGTAGCAGATTTCCCCAGGAACGACCCGATGTCCCCTGAATGAAATGTTTAATCCAGATGTTGGAGGGTTTTAAAGGTGGGAGCGAGACTGTAAATCCTTTGGAGAGCAAACAGCGCCAATCCTTACATTTGCAAACTCACTCAGACATCCAAAAACCACAGGATCTAAAAAACAATTTTGCTACTGACGTTTCATCGCACAATACAGACTTTTTTATTTTTATTTTTTTGGGGGGGAGGGGGCAGAGGCAGGAAATGGGGCGAGATGGGCCAAAAGCGAACACTATCCTGGGTTGTATAAACCGAGGCATAGAAACAAAATTATGTGAACTCTTAGCATCACTTTAGAAAGCCTTTTTAGTAAGGCCACACCTGGAATGCGGCATCCTGTTTGGTCACCACATTACAAAAAAGATGTTGAGACTTTGGAAAAAGTGCAGAGAAGAGCAACTAAGACAGTGTTTCTCAACCTTGGCAACTTGAAGATGTCCAGACTTCAACTCCCAGAATTCCCCAGCCAGCGAATGCTGGCTGGGGAATTCTGAGAGTTGAAGTCCGGACATCTTCAAGTTGCCAAGGTTGAGAAACACTGAACTAAGAGGCTCAAAAGCCTGGAGACAAAAACATATGAATAACAAAATGCACAGGTACAGTATAGGTGGCACCTCACTCAATAGTAGTAACTGTGAGAGGGATCTTGGAATCCTAGTGGACAACCATTTAAATAGGAGCCAGCCGTGTGCAGCAGCTGCCAAAAAAGCCAACACAGTTCTAGGCGGCATCAACAGAGGGAGAGAATCAAGATCACGTGAAGGGCTAATACAACTTTATAATCCCTTGGTAAGGCCACACTTGGAATACGGCATTCAGGTTTGGTCACCACAACGTAAAAAAGATGTGGAGACTCTAGAAAGAGTGCAGAGAAGAGCAACAAAGAGGATTAAGGGACTGGAGACTAAAACATATGAAGAATGGTTGCAGGAACTGGGCATGTCTACGGAGTTTAATGAAAAGGAGGACTAGGGGAGATAGCATGATAGCAGGCGTCCAATATCTCAAAGAAGAGGGAGTCAAGCTATTCTCCAAAGCACCTGAGGGCAGAACAAGAAGCAATTGGTGGAAACTAATCAAGGAGAGAAGCAACTTAGAACTGAGGAGAAATTTCCTGACAGTGAGAACAATTAATCAGTGGAACAACTTGCCTCCAGAAGTTGTGAATGCTCCAATACTGGAAGTCTTTAAGAGGATGTTGGATAACCATTTGTCTGAAATGGTATAGGGTTTTCTGCCTAGGCAGGGGGTTGGACTAGAAGACCTCCAAGGTCCCTTCCAACTCTGTTATTCTATTCTATTCTATTCTATTCTAATAGTTGCAGGATTTGGGTATAGCCAGTCTAGAGAAGATAAGGACTGGATGTGGGGGACATAATAGCAGTCTCCTACTATTTGAGGGTCTGCCACAAAGAGGAGGGGGTCAAACTATTCTCCAAAGCATCTAAAGGCAGGAAAAGAAACAATGGATGGAAACTAATCAAGGAGAGAATCAACCTAGAACTAAGGAGAAACTTCCTAACAGTGGGGACAATTAAACAGCTTGCCTCCAGAACTTGTGAATACTTCATCACTGAAGCATTTTAAGAAGAGTCTGGACAGTCCCTTGTCTGAAATGGTATAGGTCCTCCTTTATCAGCAGGGGGTTGGACTAGACGACCTCCAAGGTCCCTTTCCAGTCCTATTTTAATTCTGATCCTGATGGCTCTTGGAAACATGTGGTCCGTTTGCTCCTACGCTGTGTGTGTTTGTTGGTTTTTATTTCATTGCTGGAATTTAGTTATTTTGCCTCCAAATTCCAGCAGTGCTGCCTCAGGAGATGGCCAAAATTATTTATCTGTTTATTTATTCAAATCCTACAGCCGCCCTACTCAGCCAAGCAACTCTGGATGGTTTAGAGTTCCAAAATTATCAAACATTTAAAACCATTTAAAAGACATTGAAACAATTAAAAACATCCACGAAACAAATAAGTATAAACAGCAGCTGGGATGATTCATCGGCTATCGTTGCAGAATTGGGTATGTCTAGTCCAGTGGTGGGTTTCAAAAATTGTTGGAACCTACTCTGTGGGTGTGGCCTCCTTTGTGGGAGTGGCTTGCCACCCATGTGACCAGATGGGAGTGGCTTGCTGCCCATGTGACCGGATATGAAATTATGAATTAGTACTTAGGTCGGTCCAAGTAGCTATTCAGAAACTCTGGCATTGAAGCATGCAAGTCTTAAAGCTGTCAGGTTACAAGATCCTTGCCAGTAGTGGGTTTCAAACAATTTTGGAACCTCTTCTGTAGGTGCGGCCTGCTTTCCGGGTCCACTGGTGGAACCTCTTCTAACCAGTTCGGTAGATTTGACGAACCGGTTCTACCGAATAGGTGCGAACTGGTAGGAACCCACCTCTGGTGTAGTCTAACGAAGAGAAGGACTAGGGGTGACAGTCTTCCAATACTTTAGGGGCTGCCCCAAAGAAGAGGGGGATCAACCTATTCTCTAAAGCACCGGAAGGCAGGACAAGAATCAATGGATGGAAACTAATCAAGGAGAGAAGCAACTTAGATCTGAGGAGAAATTTCCTGACAGTGAGAACAATTAATCAGTGGAACAGAAATTGCCTCCAGAAATTGTGGGTGCTCCATCACTGGAGATTTTTAAGAAGAAATTTAGACAGTTATTTGTCCAGAATGGTAGGGTTCCCTGCTTGAGCAGTGGGTTGGACTAGATGACCTCCAAGGTCCCTTCCAGTCCTCTGATTCTAGGAACCACCCGTGTTAAAGCATGCTGGCTGGGGAAGCCTGGGAGATTCAACTTGGTAATATGGAGGAATTTTCGGACAATGAACCATTAATCAGTGGAACGACTTGCCTCCAGAAGTTGTGGCTACTCCAACACGGGACATTATAGAATAGAATAGAGTAGAGTAGAATAGAATAGAACAGAGAAGAGTAGAGTAAGAAATCAGAATAGAATAGAATAGAATAGAACAAAATAGAGAAGAATAGAATAGAGTAGAATAGAATAGAATAGGAAATCAGAATAGAATAGAAGAGTAGAGTAGAATAGAATAAGAAAGAATAGAATAGAACAGAGAAGAGTAGAGTAAAGAAATCAGAATAGAATAGAATAGAATAAAACAGAATAGAATAGAATAGAATAGAATAGAATAAGAAATCAGAATAGAATATAGAGAAGAGTAGAGTAGAGTAGAATAGAATAAGAAAGAATAGAATATAGAATAGAATAGAATAAGAAATCAGAATAGAATATAGAATAGAATAGAGAAGAGTAGAGTAGAGTAGAATAGAATAAGAAATCAGAATAGAATATAGAATAGAATATAGAATAGAATAGAATAAGAAATCAGAATAGAATATAGAATAGAATAGAGAAGAGTAGAGTAGAGTAGAATAGAATAAGAAATCAGAATATAGAATAGAATATAGAATAGAGTAGAGTAGAATAAGAAAGAATAGAGAGTGGAGTGGAATGGAATAGAATAGAATAGAATAGAATTATTACTCAAGCGTGATTGGACGCACAAGGAATCTGTCTTTGTCTTTTAAAGAAGAAACTAGATACCAATTTGTACAGCATGGTATAGGGCTGTGATGGCGAACCTATGGCACACATGCCACAGGTGGCACACAGAGCCATCTCTGCTGGCACAGGACCCATCAGCTCCAGTGTGCATGTGCGTGCGGGCCAGCTGATTTTCGGCCTTCCAGAGGGCTGGGGGAGGCCGTTTTTGCCCTCCCCGGGCTTCAGGAAAACCTCCGGAGCCTGAGGGGGGGGGGGGGCAAAAAACAGGCCCAAGAGGCCTATCGGAAGTTCATTTCCAAACTTCCAGTTAGCCCGTTGGGCTCCCTTTTTCGCCCTCCCCACGCCCCGGAGGCTTTCCGGGAGCCTGGGCAGGGCAGAAAACATTCTCCCCTGGGGGAAATATCAAGCTGAACTTGGAGGCGAGCAATGTGGCGCATGGGGGTGGGAGAAGCGTGACGGAGTTTGTGTGTGCATGCACATGTGCGGGCACGCTTTACATTATGGGTGCCAACATGCATGTGCGCCCTCGCATTTTATGGCACCCAGAAAGGTTCTCCATCTCTGGTAGAGGGTCTCCTGCTTGAGGGTTGGAGGTTGGACTAGAAGATCTCCAAGGTCCCTTTCTAACTCTTGCCGATCTGTAAAACCAGAGCCGAGGTGGCGCAGTGGTTAAATGCAGCACTGCAGGCTACTTCAGCTGACTGCAGTTCTGCAGTTCGGCTGTTCAAATCTCACCGGCTCAGGGTTGACTCAGCCTTCCATCCTTCCGAGGTGGGTGAAATGAGGACCCGGATTGTTGTTGGGGGCAATAGGCTGACTCTGTAAACCGCATAGAGAGGGCTGAAAGTCCTATGAAGGCAGTTATAAGTCTTCAGCAGTTATAAGTCTAACTGCTATTGCTATTGACTGTTATCTGCAGTTCAGTGGTTCAAATCCCACCGGCTCAGGGTTGACTCAGCCTTCCATCTTTCCGAGGTGGGTGAAATGAGGACCCGGATTGTTGGGGGCAATATGCTGACTCTGTAAACCGCTTAGAGAGGGCTGGAAGCCCTATGAAGCGGTATATAAGTCTAACTGCTATTGCTATTGCTATTGCTAGCTTGCAAAGGCAGGTTCCGACCGGAGCCTCCATTGCGGGCCGCCAAGAATGGCCGTCTGCTGTAGCCTTTGCGTTTCTGCCCAACTCTTTGCCGAAAGCCTCCCGGCTCCGCAGCCCGGAAAGCATTACATATTGCAGCCATGCCCAACTACTTCCCTTCTATTGTGTTCAGCGCACACCCCGGTTTCCTTCCCTGGCGCAGGCTCCTTCTTACAGCTTCCTACTTTCATAAATTGTCCCAGGGCCCTGGGAGGGGATGAGGGGTGTGTGTGTGTGTGTGGAGGGTTGAGCTGAGCAGGGCAAAGAAGGGGAAAAGATTGGAAGGGCAATGAATGAAGCGGGAGAGGGAGAAATAAAACTCAACATATAGATTCTACCTATAGGCAAGAAAAACAAAATGCACAGCTACAGTATAGGTGGTAAAAAGGTGAAGATTCCCTTCGCACATAGGTGCTAGTCGTTCCCGACTCTAGGAGGCAGTAGTGCTCATTCCTTTCATTTTCATTCATTTATTCGATTTTTAGGACTCTGGGCGGCTTACACAGAACAAGAAAAGAAAAACAAACAAAAATAAAAATAAAATATTTAAAAAATTCTCCAACACGCATACATTCAAATTGGGGCTGGACCCTACATAATAAGGTCAACAGCCCCAGGCCTGCCGGAACAGCCAGGTTTTAACAGCTTTTCTGAAGGCCATGAGGGTGGGTGAGGTCCAGACCTCTGGGGGCAACTGATTCCACAGGGTCGGAGCAGCCACAGAGGAGGCCCTCCTCTGAGGCCCCGTCAGCCGACACTGTCCGGCTGACGGCATCCTAAGGAGGCCCACCCTGTGGGATCTTATCGGCCGTTGGGAGGTATGTGGCAGTAGGCGGTCTCGCAGATACGCTGGTCCTGAGCCATGTAGGGCTTTAAAGGTAATGACCCACACCTTGAATTGCGTCCGGAGACCAATTGGCAGCCAGTGTAGCTCGCGGAGGATGGGTGTAATATGGGTGTATCTCGGTACACCCAATATCGCTTGTGCGGCTGCATTCTAGACTAGCTGTAGTCTCCGAACGCTTTTCAGGGGTAGCCCCATGTAGAGCGCATTGCAATAATCCAGCCTTGAGGTGACAAGGGCGTGAGTGACTGATTTGAAATGCACCCTGATCCAAGTAGGGCCGCAATTGATGCACCAGGCGAACCTGGGCAAAGGCCCCCTGGTCACGGACGACAAGTGGTGTTCCAGTGTCAGCTGTGAATCCAGGAGGACCCCCAAATAGCGGGCCCTCTCTGAGGGGTGTAAGTTTTCACCCATCCAGGATCAAGGATGGACTATCTGTACTGTCCTTCGGGGGTAGCATCCACAGCCACTCGGTCTTGTCGGGATTGAGTACGAGTTTGTTTACTCTCATCTCCGTTTGAAAGCCGAAGAGCCAGCGCTGTCCGAAGACGTCTCCATGGTCATGTGGCTGGCATGACTCAACACCAAAGGCACATGGAACACTGTTCCCTTCCCACCAAAGATAGTTCCTATTTTTCTACTTGCATTTTTTTACGTGCTTTCAAACTGCTAGGTTGGCAGAAGCTGGGACAAGTCACGGGAGCTCCCTCCGTTACGCGGCGCTAGGGATTCGAACCGCCGAACTGCCGACCTTTCTGATTGACACGCTCAGCATCTTAGCCACTGAGCCACCGTGTCCCACATAGGAACTGGGTATGTCTAGTTTAATGAAAAGAAGGACCAGAGACGACATGATAGGTGGAAGTTCAATAAATGTGAAAATAAGTGTGTATCTTTTAAGGAGCAGAGGCTTTATCTATGGAGAACCAATAGAAGAGAATATTTGTAGCTCAAGGTTGAATGGTGGGATCTTTGGTATTTCCTTTCATTACCTAACTAGGTAACATCATCAGTGCTAGAAAGGAGTGGATTTGAGAGTGGATGGAGGAGGAGGAGGAGGGTAAAAAAAAAAAACAGCATTTTTGCTTCAAGGATAGCTGTGGGGTCCTTCATGCTCTCTCTGACTTTGGTTGTATTCTTACAGATGTCAGGGTTCCCACGGGTGCCCTAATTAAATCATGAGCCTCGAGCCAAGCTTCAAAAGAAATCCAGTTATTTATTAGGAGCCACATGTCTGCATGTACCCAGGTGAAGCCAGGTCTGACCTCACGTAATTTACGGCCCAATTATGACCCTGTTTCCCCCCCTCCTCCCCCCCCCCAGGGTGTGTCATAAATCACATACTCCACTGAGTACTTTTGCCGAGCTGTAGAGATCACGCCCCTCCAGCTGCTGCGGGTAACCTGGGAGACAGCCTTAAGAAAGATATGTCTGGAATGTGCTTCCGTTTGTGCCTGCCGTGCTGCTCTGTTAGTTTTCCCCCCACTCTTGCCCATGGCAACTCGAGAGCAGGCCAGGGATGCTTTGTGAGTTGACAACAGACTTTTCATTACCTAACTAGGTAACATCATCAGTGCTAGAAAGGAACGGATTTGGCAGTGGATGGAGGAGGAGGAGGAGGAGGAGGAGGAGGAGGAGGAGGAGGAGGAGGAGGAGGAGGAGGATTATTTTAAAAAACAACAGCTCTTTTGCTTCAAGGATAGATGTATCGTCCTTCATGCTCCCTCTGGCTTTGTTGTATTCTTACAGACCTTTCATTACTTAACTAGGTAACGTCATCAGTGCTAGAAGGAAGTACGGTTTTGCCTTCTGTTTTTATATAAGTAGCTTGTCCTGTCAGCCTTGGTGGGAGTGATCTCGGATCTTTCTTGATTCGCCTATAGCTTGTTTTTCTGCTTTGACAGGTCCTTGATTGGGATATCATCCCATTCTTGATTGTTTAGTGTTAACTTTGTTTTTTAGTTCGGAAAATCAGGTGTGGGTTGATTTACTGTGGACAAAAAGTGTTTGGGGCTTTTTAATTCAGCGGTATGCAAACTTTCCCCATTATCTAGGGGGATTTGCACCTGGAAAATTCACTGTGCCCAATATTTATCGCTAGTCCTCGACTTACGACCATGATGGAGCCTGCCCATTGCGGTCCCAAGTGGTGGCCGTTGTAAAATTGGTGGTAAAGGACCACGGTGTGTCCGTTCACAACTGTGGGGGCTGCTTTACGGTTGCTGAGTTTATTTAACCACTACTACACCCTGTTCCCCCCCCCCAAAAAAAAATGCCGTAAAAATCTCCCCAAAAATGCCGTAAAAAATCAGATTGTCGTCTTTCGTAGCTTTGACCCCCCGAAGATCAGAAAGTTATTTCAGGAATCTTGTGGTGTTTGACTTTCGCTTTCAAAGCGTAAACAGTTTTGTGAGAAAAGGAGTGCGCTTGAGAGATACCAAAAGCATGATTAACTCTGCCCTGTTTTTTTCCAGTTCTTTCTGTCAAAATGCAGGTTACAAAACTGTGGGGTCTCTGAGCTTGCTTGTTTTCTTGGAGATCTTTAATTAACCATGATCAATGCTAGAAGGGTGTGAGGTTCGAGGAGGAGGAAGGAGGAGGAGGAGGAGGAGGAGGAGGGAGGAGGAAGGGAGGAGGAGGAGGAGGAGGAGGAGGGAGGAGGAGGAGGAGGAGGAGGAGGAGGAGAGATTCAACCTGGAAATAAGGAGGAATTTCCTGACAGTGAGAACCATCAACCCATGGAACAGAAGTTGCCTTCGGAAGTTGTGGGAGCTTCATCCCCTGGAGGCTTTCAAGAAGAGACTGGACTGCCCTCTGTCAGAAATGGTGTAGGGTCTCCTGTTGGGCCCTTGGGGGTTGGACTAGATGACCTCCAAGGTCCCTTCCAACTCTGTTAATGTGTTAATTGTTGGTGTGATGTTAAGTCTGGTGTTAATCTTTATTCCTTTGGCATCGATTGCCTATGCAGAAGTATTTTGGGTTTTATTTGGTTCCCTTTTTGTTTCTTGATTGTTCCACCCCAGCCCCAGTTGACTTTGTCGCAAAAGGGGATCATGTGACTCCGGGACACTGCAACCGTCGTAAATACGAGCCGTTGCCAAGGGACTGAATTTGCATCAAGTGACCATGAGGATGCCGAAACAGTCATAAGTGTAAAAGACGGCCCTAAGTCCCTTTTTTCCCCCAGTGCCGTGGTAACTTGGAACAGTCATTAAATGAACTGTTGTAATTCAAGGACTACCTGGGGGGGTGTCATCTGACATTTTCAGCGCCACTTCTGTGCCTCCAGCCTGACCTCAAGAGGAAGTAAAACAATATTCCAGTAGGAGGAAGGATTGTATTTATGAATTAAGTGAAAGCATTCCACAGCTGTGTTCCTTTTGATCCCCCATCCAGATTGCATCTTTGGCCACAGCTGGAGTCTTGCAGCTTTCTGTCAAAGCGATACAGATGTTTTGGTGCCCACTGAGTCCTGCCCCCAATCCTACAAACACACACACACACCTCCCAGTAATTGCAAACAGAGCTAAAATCCATCTGGGGATGTTTTCTCCTGAATAGGGATTTTCCCTCTGACGGTCAGTGCTGCAGAAAAACTGCTCTTCCATAGAGTAAATTAGAATAACAGAATAACAGAATTGGAAGGGACCTGGGAGGTCTTCTAGTCCAACCCCCTGCTCAAGCAGGAAACCCTATGCTATCTTAGACAAGGGGTTATCCAGTCCCTTCTTAAAAACTTCAGTGTTGGAGCACTCACAACTTCTGGAGGCAAGTTGTTCCCCCTGTTAATCCCCAAAATGACAGAACTGGAAGGGACCTTGGAGGTCTTCTAGTCCAACCCCTTCTCAAGCAGAAAACCCTATATTATTTCAGACAAGTGGTTGTCCAATCTCAAGAACTTCCAGTGTTGGGAATCCACAATTTCTGGAGGCAAGCTATTCCACTGATTAATTCCCAGAATAACAGAGTTGGAAGGGACCTTGGAGGTCTTCTAGACCAACCCCCTGCTCAAGCAGGAAATCCTCTACCACTTCAGACAAGTGGTTGTCCCGTCTCTTCTTGAAATCCTGCAGTGATGGAGTAACCACAACTTCTGGAGGCAAGTTCTTCCACTGGGTTAATTCTCACTGTTAGGAAATTCCCTCCTTAGTTCTAGGTTGCTTCTCTCCTTGATTAGTTTCCATCCATTGCTTCTTGTCCTGCCCTCAAGAGCTTTGGAGAATAGGCTGACCCCCCCCTTCTTTGAGCAGCCCCTCAAAGCCCCTCAAATACCAAGGCATTATAAAGTGTTAATACCACTTTATAATGCCTTGGTAAGGCCACACTTGGAATACTGCATTCAGTTTTGGTCGCCACAATGTAGAAAAGATGTGGAGACTCTAGAAAGAGCTCAGAAGAGCAACGAAGATCATTAGGGGACTGGAGGCTAAAACCTATGAAGAACAGTTGCAGGAACTGGATATGTCTAGTTTAATGAAAAGAAGGACTAGGGAAGACATGATAGCAGCCTTCCAATATCTCAGGGGTTGCCCCAAAGAAGAGGGAGTCAAACTATTCTCCAAGGCACCTGAGGGCAGGACAAGAAGCAATGGGTGGAAACTAATCAAGGAGAGAAGCAAACTTAGAACTGAGGAGAAATTTCCTGACTGTTACAACAATTAATCAGTGGAACAGAAGCTGCCTCCAGAAGTTGTGAATTCTCCAACACTGGAAGTCTTTAAGAAGATGTTGGATAGCCATTTGTCTGAAACGGTATAGGGTTTCCTGGCTAAGCAGAGGGTTGGACTAGAAGACCTTCCAAGGTCCCTTCCAACTCTGATATTGTATTATTGTAAATATAAGAAGACTTGCTATTGTGTCATATGACCCCGGGACACTGCAACCATTATAAATGTCAACTGATTCACACTCTGATCTACATTTTGATCTTCGCTTGCAGCTTGACAATAACAGGGACTCTGTGTGTGTGTGCGTGTGTGTGTGTGTGCGTGCGTGAGAGAGAGAGAGAGAGAGAGAGAGAGAGAGAGAGAAGAGAGAGAGAGAGAGAGAGAGAGAGAGAGAGAGAGAGAGAGAGAGAGAAGAGGGGAGAGAGGGAAATGCAGAGGTGGGAGAATGGTATTCAAGCATCCATCGGCACCGGGGGGACATTGCTGGCATCCCAAGGACACACCGAGAAGATGTCCCAGGTGGCTGGATGTTTCCCATAACAAAATGAACATGAGTGATTGGTGGATTTCATGGATTGTGGGTGGCCCCTAGGAAAAAGGGGGCATTAACTATGTTTGATTTTGCGCGGGGAAACCCAGAGGTGGTTTTGCTTCTTCTGTGCAATGTGGATTTTTTCGTAAAGTTTTATACTCTTAGTAAAATAAGGTCCCAGTAGTTTCTTTTTCTGGATTCCCCAATTGGACAGTGGGCAATAAACACAGTACATGCCAATTACTAAGGACCTGAATTTGGATTACATGACTGCTGTGACGGTCATAAGTGCAAGAACCAGTTGCAAGTCATTTTTTCCAGCACTGTCATAACCTCAAATGGTTGTTAAACGGTCATAATCAAGGACTGCCTGTATTGGGAATGTGCCGGGTGTAAATTTGTAGAATATACATACTGTATATTCCACCGTATAAGGCGACTGGGCGTATAAGATGACCCCCCTATTTCCAGGCGCCCGCAAGCCGGCTGAAGGCCTCCAGCTTCTGGGCTTTCGTAGTTTGAACTCAGCGCCTTCCTCCTCCAGACCTCCAGCCAGACCTTACTAAGCCCTCCCAGAGTTTATCCATCCACATGCCCAGGCAAGGAGCGCCAAAGTTATCAATTGAAAAGCCCGGCGCCTGCGCTGGGGGCGGCCCGCATTTTGCTTGTCGGCGTTGCTTTTTCCTTTTCTTTTGTTTTTTCGATATACCTGGCGGTATAAGACGACCCCCAATTTTGAAATAATTTTTGGGGGTTCAAAAGTCGTCTTATATGCCGGAGAATTCTCTGGAAAAAAATACTGTGGGGTCAAGAGACCCCCTAACGCCCCTTGGGGGGGTTGTTCTGTTAAGATACAGCCTGTTGTGCCTTCAAATGTCTTCTACCGTACTGCCGTAAAATGGCTCCTACTGTACAGCACAGTGGAGTTGCCATGCTAACGGCTTCACGGTACTCCACAAGGAGGCTCCCTCTGGTAAGGGGGAAAACCAACATTAGCAATTAAGGTGGTATCACTTTTCCTGCGGGCACCGGGAAAACTAATTTAATTGTCGCCGTAATCAGGGCTTTTCCTGTCTTGAGACAGGATTCGGATAAATAAATACACAGTCCACGCCGGGGTTATCAGCTGGTAAATAGATGCAGTACAGATAATAATAAAATCGTAGACCTCAAAGCAACAAAAAGTCAGGAATGTGTTTGAAGGGAAACCTTTGAATCATTCGCTAAAATAGCACCTGACGCCTTTGAATCAAAGGGATGAGTTGGAACAGCATCACAAAGAGAACGGAGGAGGAAGATGAATGAAATTCCACTTGATTAGAGTAATGGAATGAACTGAAGCCAGCCCATTCATTTGTTACCTGTTGTTGCTTTCGGTTTGAACCTCAGATAAGTGTTTCTGGGGGTGTTGCATCTCCTCAGTGTGACACCTGTCTCCTTTGATTGCCCGTGTTTCAATCTGTCCTGTGGCTTTTTTTTCCCCCTTCAAGAATCTGACAAAATCTCCTTCTTCCATCTTCCCTGAGTCTTCGTGCCGTTCCGGTTACAGGTTGACGTTCGGGGCCCAGCACCCCGGAGTTTCGTGGGGAGCTGGTTGAGTTTTAAAAGAGATTCGGGTTATTGTCGGGGTTCCAGTGGTGGGTTTCAATTTTTTTAGAACCTCTTCTGTAGGTGTGGCCTGCTTTGTGGGAGTGGCTTGCCCCGCATGTGACTGGGTGGGAGCGGCTTGCCTGCCATGTGACCGGGTGGGGAGTGGCTTGCCTGCCATGTGACTGGGTGGGAGTGGCTTGCCTGCCATGTGACTGGGTGGGAGTGGCTTGCCCTGCCATGTGACTGGGTGGGAGTGGCTTGCCCTGCCATGTGACTGAGTGGGCATGGCCAACTTGTAAAATGTGGTGAAACTCACTTAACAACGCTCTTGTTTAGCAACCAAAATATTGGAACTCGGCATTGAAGCATGCAAGTCTTAAAGCTGTCAAGTTACAAGGCCCTTGCACCCCTAACCCTTTAGGAAAAAATCCCAGGGGTGTTCAAACTTGACAGCTTTAAGACTTGTGGACTTCAACTCCCAGAATTCCCCCTCCAGTCATGTTGACTCAGGAACTCCGGCATTGAAGTGTGCAAGTCTTAAAGCTATCAAGTTACAAGACCCTTGCACCCCTAACCCTTTAGAAAAAAAAACCCCAGGGGTGTTCAAACTTGACAGCTTTAAGACTTGTGGACTTCAACTCCCAGAATTCCTCCTCCAGTCATGTTGGCTCAGGAACTCCGGCATTGAAGTGTGCAAGTCTTAAAGCTATCAAGTTACAAGAGCCTTGCACCCCTAACCATTTAGAAAAAAACACCCAGGGGTGTTCAAACTTGACAGCTTTAAGACTTGTGGACTTCAACTCCCAGAATTCCTCCTTTCGCTCTTCATCTTGATGATGTGCGGACGGGTAGGGGGGAGGAAGCTGGAACCGGTTCTAAACGGCACTGTAGATTTGTGGAACCTCTTCTATAGAAGAGGTCAGAACTGGCAGGAACCCACCCTGCGGGGTTCCAAGTAACACCTCAATGAAAGGAGATGCCGAGGCTTGAGTTACCTCAAAGATCCGTTTTATTAGAGGTGTCCTATTGGCACATCTGGGAAAACCCAAATCTGAAAGTTTCCAGGCGTTCCCCACCGAACGAAAGTTCAAGTCCCTGCCCAGCAGCCCCCATGTCCCATCACGTGATCCAATCAGGCGCCGTCCAAAACTGGAGATGCCTCCCAGTCACACCCCCTCCAGGTGCAGGGCAGGATGACCCTTGACTCTGTGAGAAAGGAATGTTATTATAGACTATAGCTCTCCCATACTCCATATATCCCCCCTCCCGGTCAACCACAGCATTGAATGTGGCGACAGTCACTAAACAAACTGTTGTGTCGAAGACTGCCTGTATGGGGGTCTCCAGCTTGAGCAATGGGTTGGACCTCCTGAAGATTCCTTCTGACTCTGTTATTCTGAGGACTAGCTGCATGGAAATATCCTTTTTTTTTAATTGTCACATTTTTTCTCTCTCCAAAATTTTGCAGATTTCCTTGCTTCCCCTCTCTTAAGTCCTAAGAACCTGTATCCTCCAGAAGTTTCCTCTCTCTTCTGCCACCCCAGGCTCCAAAATTCCCCTTAGAGAAATTCGAAAGAAATTCTCAAGCACCCCGAGAATACGGTAAAAAACAACAACAACAACCCTCTTTCGTAAGAAAAAGGGAAGGGAAATTTCGATAAGGCATTTCAGTCCTTAACTGATTTCTGGAAATGATGTCGAGACAAACTGTGGCTCTTTTAAACGCTGGCGTATTGCAGAACTCTTGACGCTAATTGTTTGCGTCCAGATTGTGATCTAGACAAAGATAGGAGCCGGAGTTTGTGTTGAAAAACAACCAACGGCACACGTTGTGCCGAAAGTGCTCCGTGCATTTGGACGGAGTGGCCCAGAGTGGCTGAGAACCGCTTCTTGTGACAGGAACTCCGTTGACGTACGACCACGGAGGAGCGCAACATTTCTGCCGTTAAGTAAGGCAGTTGTTGAGTGAGTTTCTTTCTGCCGTTGGTCGATCTTCCTGGCCACAATCGTTAAGTGAATCAACCCTTGCAGTCGTTGATTTAGTATAGGTGGTCGCCAACTTACGACCAAAATCAAGCCCGTTCCGGGTTGCTAAGCGAGAACGAACAGTGGTGCTTTTGAACTTTGGAGAAGTTGGTTGGAGAAAACTCCCGAGAATACCTGGAAAACGAAGGCACAAACTGATGGATCATTGAAGAAATCTAGCCAGGATTCTCACTCCAGAGGTGATATTCAGCCAGTTCGGACCGGTTCAGCTGAACCGGTAGCTCCGATGATCAACTGACTCCGCCCCAGAAGTGGGTTCCTGCCAGTTCTAACCTCTTCTATAGAAGAGGTTCCACAAATCTACAGTGCCGTTCAGAACCGGTTCCAGCTTCTCCCCCCGCCCGTCCGCACATCATCAGATGAAGAGCAAGAGGAGGAATTCTGGGAGTTGAAGTCTCACAAGTCTTAAAGCTGTCAAGTTTGAACACCCCTGGGATTTTTTTCCTAAAAGGTTAGGGGTGCAAGGGTCTTGTAACTTGACAGCTTTAAGACTTGTGGACTTCAACTCCCAGAATTCAATGCCAAAGTTCCTTAGCCAACATGACTGGAGGAGGAATTCTGGGGGTTGAAGTCCACAAGTCTTAAAGCTGTCAAAGTTTGAACACCCATGAGGTTTTTTTTCTAAAGGTTAGGGGTGCAAAGGTCTTGTAACTTGACAGCTTTAAGACTTGCATGCTTCAAATGCAGTTTCTGAGCCAACATGGACTGGAGGAGGAATTCTGGGGGTTGAAGTCCACAAGTCTTAAAGCTGTCAAGTTGAACACCCCTGGCTTTTGTTTTTTTTCTAAAGGGTTAGGGGTGCAAGGTCTTGTAACTTGACAGCTTTAAGACTTGCGTGCTTCAAATGCCAGAGTTCCTGAGCCAACATTTTGGTTGCTAAGCAAGAGCGTTGCTAAGTGAGTTCACCACATTCTACAAGTTGGCCACGCCCACCCAGTCACATGGCCGGCAAGCCACTCCCACAAAGCAGGCCACACCTACAGAAGAAGTTCTAAAAAATTTTGAAACCCACCACTGCTCCGCCCCATGCCTTATCTTATCCTTTAATTCCTCTTTTCTAGCTCATCTCAATCCAAAACTGATTCCTCCTCTCCCCCCCCCCACCTTGTTCGTTGCTGACTTGGAAGTTAAGCAGCTGAGCTTCTAAATACTCCATTTTCAGCGTAGCGCGCAAGTGCTTTCGGCACAGCGCGCACACGAAGCAAGCAGGCATGTGCAAAGCACGCACTCCCCGAACTGGTTGTTTAAACCGGCAGCATCCCACACGGTCTCACTCGTGTCCCAAATAACCAGGTTCCATTTATCTTACTTTGGACCGCGGCACGACAAAACCGCGCTCCACTAAAGCGCGCCCGATTAAACCGCATCGCTGATGTCATCAGCAGCGCGACAACAGCGACCGCGGAGAAAAAAGGGCGCTTTAAAAAGCGTTTTGAAAGCAAGCCGATTCACGTAAAGGTAAGGGTTAGGGGTTAGGGTTAGGTTAAGGGTTAGGTTAAGGGTTAGGGTTAGGGTTAGGT